>NC_092641.1:64383227-64680275 GCF_039555335.1 Amphiura filiformis
GTTTGTGGTTCTTTATAATCGATAGGCCTGCGGGCAATCTAATTGGATATCCAAATTTCGCGGTTTGTGGCTCTTTGTAGCCCAGCGGGGCAATATAATTGAATATCGTGATTTGTGGTTTTAATTTCCCTCTATCGGGAGCTAATTTATATTATAAGCTTGTTGGATATCCGTATTTCGTGGTTTGTGATTTTTTTATAATCTATAGGCCTGCGGGCAATCTAGTCTTTCGCGGTTTGTGGTTCTTTGTAATCTTTCGTGTTTTGTGGTTTTAATTTCCCTCATCAAGTCCTGCTCTCTATCGGGAGCTAATTTGTAGTTTAAGCTTGTTGGATATCCATATTTCGTGGTTTGTGGTTCTTTGAAGCCCTGTGGGGCAATAGTTCCATATCCAAATTTCGCGGTTTGTGGTTCTTTATAGCCCTGTGGGGCAATCTACTTGGATATCAATATTGAGCGGCAGTTGTTGGCGATCTTTCGCGGTTTGTGGTCTTAATTTGTTGGATATCCATATTTCGCGGTTTGTGGTTCTTTATAATCAATAGGCCTGCGGGCAATCTGGTTGGATATCCAAATTTCGCGGTTTGTAGTTCTTTTTAGCCCTGCGGGGCAATCTAGTTGGATACCCCTATTAAGCGGCGGTTGTCGGCGATCTTTCGCGGTTTGTGATTTTAATTTCCTCTTATTAAGTCCTGCCCTGTATCGGGAGCTTAATTTATAGTTTAAGCTTGTTGGATATCCATATTTCGTGGAGTGTGATTCTTTGTAGCCCTGCGAGGCAATGTAGTTGGATATCCAAATTTCAAGGTTTGTGGTTCTTTATAGCCCTGTGGGGAAATCTAGTTGGATAGATCAGCGGCAGTTGTTGGCGATCTTTCGCGGTTTGTGATTTTAATTTATAATATTTATATCAAATATAATTTCAGTCTGAGCTGTGAACAGAGCCACTGATAAATGTGTTTTAAATGACGATGATGCCATGCCATGATGAAAAAAAAATAATATCACAATAGCAATGGATGTTCGAAATGGTGTTATTCTTGATTTACGACAATAAATTGATTAATAAAACATTAAAAAAAGTGGTGGGAAGTTTCGAACTTGAGCAAAAATTCATGAATGGATTAGAAGTCCATGGCCTTAACCACTCCGCCCCGGGGACGTCCCGTTATTACGCTGTGTGAAAGTGGAGTATTTATAAATATGAATATATGCTGTGGTCCGGAAAGAATAAAAGAATTGTGAAAAACTTGATTTTTGGCGAATGGGGTCCAGAATTTGTATGTAGGGTATCCAGGAAAATGCCTGGGTATATTTGAAAGTGAATCTGAAAAATTAGTGCGACAGTGACAGCCATGTATGGCTGTAGCAGTGACGAAAGATTGTGGATATCAGTATGATTAGCTATGATTTGCCACTAATTTTGGCTATGAAATACCGCGTGAAATAAAGCAAGAATGTTTGTTTATTATCAAACAATCGGATTGACTGTAAGATTGGTGTAACTTTTTGAAATAAAGAGTTTTTAAATATGACACTTTGGACAGTAAATACGATTTAGCATGGTTTTAGATATATTTTGTACCCAGCGAAAATATCATAGAACAATAGCGTTTTTGTTCCGTGTAAATATAGTCTCGCGGCGCATCTGTTTATTCTTCTTTATCAGTCGTTTTTTTAAAAACTTGCTGGTCATGCTACCGCGTGACTCTAATAAAGTAGCTATTTATCGATATGCAACACGATATGAACATGTCACAAATAATCTGAGATATAGATGCTTGAAAAAACTTTCCAAACTTTTGTGGAGGAGTTTAGTTAAATTAGTGGTGCAGCCTTTAATTCAATGTAGCGCATAGTGATCTTCTTCACTTATAAAGGGTTCAAAAGAAATAACTCCCCCCTAAAATTACAAAACATTTCTTTGCATAACTTGACATACATTTGGTTGATTTGAAAATTTAAAACTTATGAATAAAGGAATCTTTTTTCTACCCTCCCAATTTCCTTCTTTTTGAAAATCATTTTTTATTGGTCAAAAATTATTACTTTTACCAAAAATGATGCTTTCAGAAAAAGTTGCACTTTTCAACATCCTATACATGTAATGTACAAAAACGTTCTCGATATCAATGTCTTCAATGTAAATTTTTAGTTGATTTGTCTTAAATTTTATGTATCCGATTACTCAGTCACCCATGCAATCATCTTTCAGTAGAAAACAATGATTCATTGACATGGATTTTGACATGAATGGAGTTTTCAGTCGGTGTTTCGATAATGGTAAAATCACTACAGGAGTAGAAATAAGGTTTGCAGTGTAATGCTTATTTCTTTCGTTGGCTAAAAGAGATGAAAAATTTACTTGCAAATTGTAGACAGAAACAGTTGCACAAATCTAGAGCAACGGCTCCCTTGAATAAAGGTGTATATGACAAAGAAGAAATGGCCAACAAAGATTGGAAGTTGGAAGTCAGCATTCAACCAATTAACTGCATGCAGCTAATCTCTTGTGGCCACATCATGAATGTTACATCTTTATCCAAGAAAGCAACCATTTTAAATCAAAATGCAAGATGCTTCAACAGACCCAATACAAGTAAATGTTCACCCTTTTGGTCAAATTTATGCGTGGAGAGCTCATTTCTCCTTCATAGTGATTTTATCATTTTGAAACAACTGCTGATTAAAAACTTCAAAGAAAATCTAATTTACGCCGAAATTAAGTTCAACAAATCTGTGTTTTGCACTGAATGGTGGTTGCATGGGTGCCTGAAGGATCAGAGACAGAAAGGTGAAGGAAAAAAACAAGAATTAAATCAACCTTAACATTAATATCGTGAATGTTTTGTACATAAAGTGGTAAAGTGCAACTTTTTCTGAAAGCATCATTTTTGGAAAATGTGATTATTTTTACCCAAACATATTGTTTTTGCAAATGAAACAACTTTGGGAGGGTTGAAAAACGATTCCTCTATTCACAGCTTTTTGAATTTTTCAAATTAACAAAACATATGTCAAGTTAAGCAAAGAAATGTTTTGTAATTTTAGGGGGGATAATCAGTACTCTGTGGTTGATGTTTCTAATTTGACCAACAAAGAGCGTCGTACGTGCACTTTGCGGACCCATCATCATTTTTCCTAATTGTTTTAACGTTAATATAGTATATTGTTAAGAACACAAATACATGGAAAAGTTAGAAGTTCAACACTGTAATCTAAATCTTAGTAATGGGCCAATTAGTTTCCTGCATTACTCACGATTGAATAGGGATTATCATAGTTCAACTGTTATATATTGATTAAAGAAACCTCTTTTGAAATAAGCACCTTCAAGAACTTGAAAGTCCACTTAGTCACACAGTCAAATACCTTGAAATTAAGAATTCCAAAATTTCATTTTCTTTATGGGAATGTTATCTTTAAAAGCCTATTACTCAAAAACATGTCTGGCGATTGTCTGGGTTTTGTTGGAGCTGGTCACATTTGGGATATAATGTGCCTACTTAAGGGCTGGGGTATGAACGTTTGGACAGTATTTATTTTGGGACATTAGAGCACATCAGACATATCGAATTGCATTCTGAATATGAAGAATGTCATTCTGATATCAAATAATTTTGATTTTTGAAATTCGCAATTTAATACACATTTTATGGCAAATCATTAAAATTGATATTTTTGATATTTAACAGTACTTGAAGTAAACTTTATAAATCTGATGATTTATACTTAAAGTGTATGTAGGTGGGATGAAAAGCCGATGATCAATTGAAAATTTTGACCTTTCGTATTGAAGATATGGATTTTTTCCCAAAACACACACACAAAAAAAGGTCTTTTGGGAAAAAATCCATATCTTCAATATGAAAGGTCAAAATTTTCAATTGATCGTCGGCTTTTCCTCCCTGCTACATACACTTTAAGAATATATCATTAGATTTATATAATTTACTTCGAGGACTGTTATATATCAAAATTTGAAAATATCAAATTTTTATAATTTGTCATAAAATTTGTATTATAGTGTGATTTAAAAAAAATGAAAATTATTTGATATCAGAAAGACATGCTTCGTATTCAGAATGCAATTCGATAGGTCTGAGGTGCTCTCATGTCCCACAAAAATACTGTCGAAACCACAGAATTAGAGAAGGAGAACCGGGACTCCCTATACCGCCACGTACAATTGCGCCGTCAGCTATGGGGAGAAAATTGGGGGTATTCGGGTCCTTGCCGACGGTGCGCGGAGACGAACGAAAACAATTCTGCGTCTCATCTGAAGCGTCTTGGTACTCGTGTGCAGGGCGCATCAAGTGCGTCTCTCAAATGCGTCCTTCATCCATGTCGCGCTTGCACGACAACGATTGCCTCGAGCGCATTCCGAGGGAAACCGAATACCCCCAATTTTTGCTCCATGCCTGTATCAAGATGGCGATCAAGTCCTGGTTCTCTGGTTTTAATTCTGTGGTCGAAACGCAATAAACGCTCATTCTAGATCCCTTAAGCATCAGGCGGCAAGTTCGCGTAAAAGCTGGCAACCCAATTATTTTGGTTAATTCAGGTATGCTAATTTCAAAACTTTTGTCTGCCAAGCTGTATTTGAACCCCATGAACCTAAAAAAGACCACCTCCTAAAAAAACCCTACATGATCATACAGGGGGCAAAAATTAAATACGCTCAAAATTCACTAAAAAGCATGTCAACTTATTTGTCTGGGCCTAAGGTTACACAATTGTAACATTTTTGCGCGTAGGACATATACTTACCAGAGACTCAACAGTCCAAGATCGGGGTGAAAAATTAAAACTTCCCGAATTGTCGTAAAACTGGATGCAAACTGTTCCTCAGGTTCAAGGGCTTCAGGAAAAGAACAGTTTTTACTATATGCGATGTGAAAGTCAGAAGATAAATGATAAGTAAATGCAAATGCCATTAAATCCTATGGAACCCCACATATATTTTAGTTCTTTGCTGAGTAACAAGATAACTAGACATCGCAGATAGTGCAAACTATTCTTTTTCTGAAACCTCTAAGCTAGGCATAAACAATTTTCCTCAACTTTAACGGAAATCAGAGAAACTTTGACTTTTGACCTGTACACAACAAACAAATCGACCTTAGACCTTTTGTGCCCACAAATTCTTGACTATAGGTCACGCACGCACAGATATTACATTTCCGGGATCCGTGAGGCCAAACGAATAATCTGACACATTTTAAATTTTAAAGTGTTAGTGGAATCAATTTCATGTGTGCCCTCTCTTTGATCATATGGGGTCATGAGGGGGGGTCATGGTCTCAAAATACTGTTTGGCAGACAACAGATTCGAGTTCAGCATACCCAATTTAACAAGAATAAGCTGGTTTGCCAACTTTTACGTAAATTTGCCGGTTGGTACGCGATTTTTCCAAAATAGAACCAGTCTATTGTAAGATAACAGCAATTCAATAAATTGTTGGCTTTTTATATCGTGCATATGTAGGAAGAAAAATAAAACCTTGGCAATCTACCACTTTTTACCTCTGATACACGTAGCCTAGTTCAGCCGATGCAGGACTGGTGCAACACGCAAAAAAAACTATTTATTTTTCTTATTGTGATCCGGCGATTTTGTTTTAGGCCGTATAAAATTAATGTTTTGGTTCTCGTCCAGAGGATTTTCATGAATTGATGAGGGAGGGAGGTGTTTTTTTTTTTTTTTTTTCAATGTAAAATTAGCATTGTCAGTAGTTTTCGGTCTTCTCCAACAGTGCTCGAGGAAACGATGAGGCCCTTTTTTTTTTTTTTCAAATGTGAGATTCTGAGGGATAAACCCCCTAGAGTACCACAAAAAGACTTGGAAGTGATGCTTGTTCTCTAATAAACTTATTTATATGTATGAAGATTTCATAAATCATTCCAAAGTCTAAAAAATTGAAAAATCTAAAAAAAAAAAAAAAAAGCGGACAAATCCAAGAAATTTAGTAAGGAGGGGACGAGGTCCAAAATATTAATTTTACACGGCCTTACCATTGTAATGCCGGCACTTTGAAATAAGTTGATTATATTGTTCTTGTTCGTGAGCACTTTTCTGACGTTGTCGCGACAATGGCGGTTTCCTCTCATTTCCTAACGACTTCATGACATCATTGTGGCATCACTGTTGTATAAATGAAACGAAGAGACCCATATATATCAATTGATACGAAAATCGTAGCCGCTGAGTGCACCAAATCCGCGTAACTTCGGAGTAAGCTACTAGTTTAGTAAGTTGGCGAGTATCTCGCATTTTGAGACTTCAAATCGGCGTAACTTACTAGACTAGTAAGTTCTATTGTTATTATACTCGGTAACTTACTCTTCATCTTTGCGGAGTAAGTTGGCGAGTATCTCAGAATTTTGTAAGTTACTAAACTAGTAAAGTTACGCCGCAGCTATTAGAGTCACGCGGTAGCATGACCAGCAAGTTTTAAAAAAAACGACTGATAAAGAAGAATAAACAGATGCGCCGCGAGACTATATTTACACGGAACAAAACGCTATTGTTCTATGATATTTTTCGCTGGGTACAAAATATATCTAAAACCATGCTAAATCGTATTTACTGTCCAAAGTGTCATATTTTAAAAACTCTTTATTTCAAAAAGTTACACCAATCTTACAGTCAATCCGATTGTTTGATAATAAACAAACATTCTTGCTTTATTTCACGCGGTATTTCATAGCCAAAATTAGTGGCAAATCATAGCTAATCATACTGATATCCACAATCTTTCGTCACTGCTACAGCCATACATGGCTGTCACTGTCGCACTAATTTTTCAGATTCACTTTCAAATATACCCAGGCATTTTCCTGGATACCCTACATACAAATTCTGGACCCCATTCGCCAAAAAATCAAGTTTTTCACAATTCTTTTATTCTTTCCGGACCACAGCATATATTCATATTTATAAATACTCCACTTTCACACAGCGTAATAACGGGACGTCCCCGGGGCGGAGTGGTTAAGGCCATGGACTTCTAATCTATTCATAAATTTTTGCTCAAGTTCGAAACTTCCCACCACTTTTTTTTAATGTTTTATTAATCAATTTATTGTCGTAAATCAAGAATAACACCATTTCGAACATCCATTGCTATTGTGATATTATTTTTTTTTTCATCAAACAAACATGTTTCATTTTTTATTCACATTTAGTCCAAGGCCTAGGGCCTACTTTCACCATCCAGATGCTATCACCATGCCTGACTATCATGGCATGGCATCATCGTCATTTAAACACATTTATCAGTGGCTCTGTTCACAGCTCAGACTGAAATTATATTTGATATAAATATTATAAATTAAAATCACAAACCGCGAAAGATCGCCAACAACTGCCGCTGATCTATCCAACTAGATTTCCCCACAGGGCTATAAAGAACCACAAACCTTGAAATTTGGATATCCAACTACATTGCCTCGCAGGGCTACAAAGAATCACACTCCACGAAATATGGATATCCAACAAGCTTAAACTATAAATTAAGCTCCCGATACAGGGCAGGACTTAATAAGGGGAATTAAAATCACAAACCGCGAAAGATCGCCGACAACCGCCGCTTAATAGGGGTATCCAACTAGATTGCCCCGCAGGGCTAAAAAGAACTACAAACCGCGAAATTTGGATATCCAACCAGATTGCCCGCAGGCCTATTGATTATAAAGAACCACAAACCGCGAAATATGGATATCCAACAAATTAAGACCACAAACCGCGAAAGATCGCCAACAACTGCCGCTCAATATTGATATCCAAGTAGATTGCCCCACAGGGCTATAAAGAACCACAAACCGCGAAATTTGGATATGGAACTATTGCCCCACAGGGCTTCAAAGAACCACAAACCACGAAATATGGATATCCAACAAGCTTAAACTACAAATTAGCTCCCGATAGAGAGCAGGACTTGATGAGGGAAATTAAAACCACAAAACACGAAAGATTACAAAGAACCACAAACCGCGAAAGACTAGATTGCCCGCAGGCCTATCGATTATAAAAAATCACAAACCACGAAATACGGATATCCAACAAGCTTATAATATAAATTAGCTCCCGATAGAGGGAAATTAAAACCACAAATCACGATATTCAATTATATTGCCCCGCTGGGCTACAAAGAGCCACAAACCGCGAAATTTGGATATCCAATTAGATTGCCCGCAGGCCTATCGATTATAAAGAACCACAAACCGCGAAAGATCAACAACAACTGCCGCTCAATATTGATACCAACTAGATTGCCCCGCAGGGCTATAAAGAGCCACAAACCGCGAAATTTGGATATGCAACTAGAATGCCCCACAGGGCTACAAAGAACCACAAACCACGGAATATGGATATTCAACAAGCTTAAACTATAAATTAGCTCCCGATAGAGTGCAGGGCTTGATGAAAACCACAAACCACGAAAGATCGCCGACAACCGCCGCTTAATAGGAATATTCAACTAGGTTGCCCCGAAGGGCTACAAAGAACCACAAACCGCGAAATACGGATAGCCAAGTAGATTGCCCGCAAATACAAAGAACCACAAACATTAAAACACGATTATCTGGGGCATTTACACGCTTCCGTTTAATATATATGCGCATTTACCAGTTCCGACATGAAGTAGGCCTAAATCGGATTTACTCTATGTGTGTCTGTCTGGCATTGTCAACATTGGGTGTGTGTTGTTCATATTGACATTTTCTTTACATATTTACGTAGCCTTGAATAATTAAAGTATATTAAAATGTTTATTGATCATTGTGTACGCCTCTGAACATTACAGTCACGCGTGACGAGCAAGTTTTAAAAATAAACGACTGATAAAGTTTTGTTTAATTATTTATTGTCATGAATCAAGAATAGCAACTTCAAACATCCATTTTTCGTTTTATTCGTTTTATGGTGCACTTCGTAACCTGATGACTTTCCAAGCTTGGAGCTGCTTGGCTACATTCATAAAAAGAAAAGAAATCTACCAAAAAACGTTGACAACGTAAAGAAATCAGCAAGTTTAAAAAACCCACCTCGGCTCACTTTTTGAAACTTGGTCCCATTTGTAAAAGTTACTGATTTAAACTTTATGATATTTATATGAATTTAAAACATTTCCAGAAGTGTTAGGTATCTTTAATGTGCAGATGCGATATTAATTTGTAAGCTTTCTGGAACGACCTGAAAGGTTATTATCTTGTTCTTGCATGGTAAGCCAATATCCTATTGTGTTTTGTTTGATAATAATCATGATTAACATGATTATTGATTGAATTAAACGAATAACAAGTAGGCTTGTAATCTTCTTGGAAACGCTGTATTCTGTTGAAATAAAATAAAAACACTGATTTCCTGTTGGTGTTCAACATGGGACCAAGTTTCAAAAAGTGAGCCGAGGTGGGTTTTTTAAACTTGCTGATTTCTTTACGTTGTCAACGTTTTTGGTAGATTGTTATTTACTCGGCAACCCACTCTTCATCGTTGGAGGAGTAAGTTGGCGAGTAAGCTAAACGATGCATAGATAGAGGAGAAAATCATTGATATTGATGAGATTTTGAAAGTAAATATTTTGCATTAGCATGATTAGAGCGTATTCTGCGTGTGAAGCGTCTCGTATACCCACCGCAAACCTTTCGTGTAGGCCTACGGACGGAACATTATCTGAAAGGGAGAACAAGACAAGATAGATCATCGTTAATTAGTATAAACGCTCTTCAATCAATCTATCAATCAATCAATCATTCATTCCCTGTGACGTGTCACATAATATAGGCCTACGTAATTAGCGAATGCATGTTGGATTCCATTATTTTGTATCCAGTAGATAGCATAATTTATTAATTATAGTAGGCCTACCACAATAGAGTCAAAGTCCCATTGCTTTATGCGATTATTTTATGGCTTACAAATGACAAGGGCCGTACACAAACACTTGATAGGGGGAGCCTGATGCAAAAAAAATCATTGCGAAATTTTTTCGGGGCCTAAACTAGTAAAGTAAACTAGTAAAGTTACGCCGCAGCTATTAGAGTCACGCGGTAGCATGACCAGCAAGTTTTAAAAAAAACGACTGATAAAGAAGAATAAACAGATGCGCCGCGAGACTATATTTACACGGAACAAAACGCTATTGTTCTATGATATTTTTCGCTGGGTACAAAATATATCTAAAACCATGCTAAATCGTATTTACTGTCCAAAGTGTCATATTTTAAAAACTCTTTATTTCAAAAAGTTACACCAATCTTACAGTCAATCCGATTGTTTGATAATAAACAAACATTCTTGCTTTATTTCACGCGGTATTTCATAGCCAAAATTAGTGGCAAATCATAGCTAATCATACTGATATCCACAATCTTTCGTCACTGCTACAGCCATACATGGCTGTCACTGTCGCACTAATTTTTCAGATTCACTTTCAAATATACCCAGGCATTTTCCTGGATACCCTACATACAAATTCTGGACCCCATTCGCCAAAAAATCAAGTTTTTCACAATTCTTTTATTCTTTCCGGACCACAGCATATATTCATATTTATAAATACTCCACTTTCACACAGCGTAATAACGGGACGTCCCCGGGGCGGAGTGGTTAAGGCCATGGACTTCTAATCTATTCATAAATTTTTGCTCAAGTTCGAAACTTCCCACCACTTTTTTTTAATGTTTTATTAATCAATTTATTGTCGTAAATCAAGAATAACACCATTTCGAACATCCATTGCTATTGTGATATTATTTTTTTTTTCATCAAACAAACATGTTTCATTTTTTATTCACATTTAGTCCAAGGCCTAGGGCCTACTTTCACCATCCAGATGCTATCACCATGCCTGACTATCATGGCATGGCATCATCGTCATTTAAAACACATTTATCAGTGGCTCTGTTCACAGCTCAGACTGAAATTATATTTGATATAAATATTATAAATTAAAATCACAAACCGCGAAAGATCGCCAACAACTGCCGCTGATCTATCCAACTAGATTTCCCCACAGGGCTATAAAGAACCACAAACCTTGAAATTTGGATATCCAACTACATTGCCTCGCAGGGCTACAAAGAATCACACTCCACGAAATATGGATATCCAACAAGCTTAAACTATAAATTAAGCTCCCGATACAGGGCAGGACTTAATAAGGGGAATTAAAATCACAAACCGCGAAAGATCGCCGACAACCGCCGCTTAATAGGGGTATCCAACTAGATTGCCCCGCAGGGCTAAAAAGAACTACAAACCGCGAAATTTGGATATCCAACCAGATTGCCCGCAGGCCTATTGATTATAAAGAACCACAAACCGCGAAATATGGATATCCAACAAATTAAGACCACAAACCGCGAAAGATCGCCAACAACTGCCGCTCAATATTGATATCCAAGTAGATTGCCCCACAGGGCTATAAAGAACCACAAGAGCGTCGTTTGGATATGGAATCTCGGTGCCCCCACAGGTCTTCAAAGAACCACAAACCACGAAATATGGATATCCAACAAGCTTAAACTACAAATTAGCTCCCGATAGAGAGCAGGACTTGATGAGGGAAATTAAAACCACAAAACACGAAAGATTACAAAGAACCACAAACCGCGAAAGACTAGATTGCCCGCAGGCCTATCGATTATAAAAAAATCACAAACCACGAAATACGGATATCCAACAAGCTTATAATATAAATTAGCTCCCGATAGAGGGAAATTAAAACCACAAATCACGATATTCAATTATATTGCCCCGCTGGGCTACAAAGAGCCACAAACCGCGAAATTTGGATATCCAATTAGATTGCCCGCAGGCCTATCGATTATAAAGAACCACAAACCGCGAAAGATCAACAACAACTGCCGCTCAATATTGATACCAACTAGATTGCCCCGCAGGGCTATAAAGAACCACAAACCGCGAAATTTGGATATGCAACTAGATTGCCCCACAGGGCTACAAAGAACCACAAACCACGGAATATGGATATTCAACAAGCTTAAACTATAAATTAGCTCCCGATAGAGTGCAGGGCTTGATGAAAACCACAAACCACGAAAGATCGCCGACAACCGCCGCTTAATAGGAATATTCAAGTAGGTTGCCCCGAAGGGCTACAAAGAACCACAAACCGCGAAATACGGATAGCCAAGTAGATTGCCCCGCAGGGCTACAAAGAACCACAAACATTAAAACACGATTATCTGGGGCATTTACACGCTTCCGTTTAATATATATGCGCATTTACCAGTTCCGACATGAAGTAGGCCTAAATCGGATTTACTCTATGTGTGTCTGTCTGGCATTGTCAACATTGGGTGTGTGTTGTTCATATTGACATTTTCTTTACATATTTACGTAGCCTTGAATAATTAAAGTATATTAAAATGTTTATTGATCATTGTGTACGCCTCTGAACATTACAGTCACGCGTGACGAGCAAGTTTTAAAATAAACGACTGATAAAGTTTTGTTTAATTATTTATTGTCATGAATCAAGAATAGCAACTTCAAACATCCATTTTTCGTTTTATTCGTTTTATGGTGCACTTCGTAACCTGATGACTTTCCAAGCTTGGAGCTGCTTGGCTACATTCATAAAAAGAAAAGAAATCTACCAAAAACGTTGACAACGTAAAAGAAATCAGCAAGTTTAAAAAACCCACCTCGGCTCACTTTTTGAAACTTGGTCCCATTTGTAAAAGTTACTGATTTAAACTTTATGATATTTATATGAATTTAAAACATTTCCAGAAGTGTTAGGTATCTTTAATGTGCAGATGCGATATTAATTTGTAAGCTTTCTGGAACGACCTGAAAGGTTATTATCTTGTTCTTGCATGGTAAGCCAATATCCTATTGTGTTTTGTTTGATAATAATCATGATTAACATGATTATTGATTGAATTAAACGAATAACAAGTAGGCTTGTAATCTTCTTGGAAACGCTGTATTCTGTTGAAATAAAATAAAAACACTGATTTCCTGTTGGTGTTCAACATGGGACCAAGTTTCAAAAAGTGAGCCGAGGTGGGTTTTTTTAAACTTGCTGATTTCTTTACGTTGTCAACGTTTTTTGGTAGATTGTTATTTACTCGGCAACCCACTCTTCATCGTTGGAGGAGTAAGTTGGCGAGTAAGCTAAACGATGCATAGATAGAGGAGAAAATCATTGATATTGATGAGATTTTGAAAGTAAATATTTTGCATTAGCATGATTAGAGCGTATTCTGCGTGTGAAGCGTCTCGTATACCCACCGCAAACCTTTCGTGTAGGCCTACGGACGGAACATTATCTGAAAGGGAGAACAAGACAAGATAGATCATCGTTAATTAGTATAAACGCTCTTCAATCAATCTATCAATCAATCAATCATTCATTCCCTGTGACGTGTCACATAATATAGGCCTACGTAATTAGCGAATGCATGTTGGATTCCATTATTTTGTATCCAGTAGATAGCATAATTTATTAATTATAGTAGGCCTACCACAATAGAGTCAAAGTCCCATTGCTTTATGCGATTATTTTATGGCTTACAAATGACAAGGGCCGTACACAAACACTTGATAGGGGGAGCCTGATGCAAAAAAAATCATTGCGAAATTTTTTCGGGGCCCCCCCATTTGAGATCTCAAAAATTTCAGCACCCCCCTCCCATTTTTGACATGAAAATTATGGGTCAACCCCATAGAAAAGCTTATAAACTCAATTTTCCCAGGAAAATTTGTGGTCATTTTTTCAGGGCCCCCCTTAGGAGGGTCAAAATATTTAAGGACCCCCTTTTGCATCAGCCCCCCTAACAAGTGTTTGTGAACGGTCCCCAATTGCATTCTATTTACTACACTGAGTAATAATTCGAATTCGAATCTATATAAATATTTTAATATCTGGGGAAACATGTTTTCAAAACTCAGGATATCTCCTATCTCTAATACCGTATAGGCCTACATATAAATGATCTTTTTTTAGGATCTCCCCAAGCTTAGGAATTAGGAATATTTGCAAGTTTTGTGCTTCACACGGCTGGATTTTTTCCTCATAATAATCTCTTATTTTAACCTGATAACGGCAGATCCATATGCTATATCCCAATCCGACTGGATAGGATTTATTTTTAAGTATATTTCCTGGCCCTTCAGGAATTATATGCCCCTCTATCCTCTTGTTTATTCCATTCCCGGTTCGCCTGGTTACAGGGCACACCTTGTCCTTCTAATAAGTCCCTGGAATTTAGAGAGCATCTGGTTAATGTTTGAATAGAGTACACGTAGGCCCACAATTGTCAGATATTTTGCCCAAATTGAAAACATTTTGCGACATTGTTACCAAATATCATTTTTAAAAAACTTGCGCTTTTTGTGATGTTTTAGAGAAATACAAACCTTTATACTAAAATTGGGGAGCCATTATTATACAAGAAGCCCCAAAATGAGACCTAAAACCAACACCCTAAATATTTTACCCCCTGACCCCAGTGTAAAATTGAAAATGGCCCTGTAAACACACAATTTTACACTTATTTGGGCAAAATAAATGAATTTTGGCATAGAAAACAAACAATATCACCTTAACTTGGGGCTAAAATGGTATAGGCCTACAATTGATTTTAGCAATTATCACAATAACACATATAGCCACCATTTTTTGGTCTTTTCCCCCTCCTATACAAATGACTCTGATACGCGACTGAGCATGTAAACTACTTTGACCCCGAAAGGATTTTTACTAAAACTACACTGCTGAGTCCCACTCCCCACCCCCGGCGTGTTACCCCTTCTGTCATGGTGTGACAAAATAGATATCATAATCATAAGCCTATATAGTCCTGCTACTACATAGTACGCTAAACACAGTGATGGTATTTTGTTTGTACCGGGGTATTTAGTGACATAACACTGTCTATTGTTGAAATTGAATAACAATTGACCGCGTGGTTAAAAACGTGATATTAAAGGTGCTGATTGGGATTTTTTTCTCCATTAACGAAGATACTAAAGAAGTAGTTACTCGCCAGATACGCTTCAGCGCAAGTCCCAAAAATACTAGTTTAGTAAGATACGCGGCAGTTGCGGAGTAGTTACTAAAGAAGTAAGCTACTAAACTAGTAAGTTACGCGGATTTGGTGCACTCAGCGGCTAATGTTTTATAGTGAACTTCCAGATGCTGGTTGCAACTTCCCCACCTCGTTGTTACGCAAATATCAAATGCAAACCCGGCCCTGGGTACCCGAGGATGCCGTTTCGAGGGCCGGGGATTTTAGGTTAACGGGTAAACACCTGGACAATACCTGGTCCCCCCGGGCATAAATCTTGAGCCACTCCCCGCCCCATCTCCCGGGCGAATACCCGATACAAACTGATGCAAAACCCCCAGGTATTCCTCGGCCCAAGTTCCCGGCCCTGGGCATCGGATATAGGCCTGGATCTTATGGTTTTAATATTGTCATGCAGGTTCAAAATTCGGCAGGTATGTCTTCAATGGATTCTTAACGCTTCAAAAGTAGGCCTAATATGTCACCTTGTTGTGGATCCTCTGAAATAGGTATAACACATAAACAATAAACGGTTTTAAAATATGTTATTAACACAAGTTATTTTTTATTTCATGCACGTATAATTATTTTTTCAAGAGAAAATACAGCTCGAGAATTTAGAAAGAACATGTACACTATCTGGCCTGGCCAGTATAATCTTCTATATGGCCATGCGCGATGGCTGTATAGCAGATAGGGCGTGATTGAGAGTGGTCGCATTTTTTTGGAGCTCCCGTTTTACTCAAAATTTATTGCATTTATTCTTCACTTTTTGGAAATTTTTCAAATTTTTGCCCTAATTACCATCATCTTTTATCATCCTACACCACATTGACGAACTTTTTGGAGAAATTTCAGACCTCCGGAGCAGTATTTTAAACAATTTTTATTTTCGCGCCACTTGGCTTTTTAACTCACTGGAATTTACGTGGATACCACACCTGTTGTGCAATATTGTGCTGCGTCACGAGATTTCTACCTTGGAAATTCCATCGTCGTTCTGCGGCCTTGTTTCTCTACAACTCATCCACCCAGTTTTTAGAAGTTTATATGTGTTATTTTCCCTACGACTTTGAGTGTAAATCAACATTTTTAAAAACCGGACTCGACTTCAACATTTTTGTGTGTTTTTAAATATCGTGGAGGAGCCTGTGGCTTCATTTTAATTGACCGGATCCACCATGTTTTTACTACCTGCATTGGGACGCCGTAGGGGATTTTCGGAATCATACTCCGTGTACTCACTGGTTTGTATGGCATTTTGTGTGACTGGACTGCGTTTGAAGCAAGACCGAGTTTTATCCGAGGAGAGTTACGGTAGGATCTTACCATTTTTTGACACTACTTTCAACCCAATTCAAATACCCGACGTCATGAACATTTCTGGTTATGGTTATGCATCTTCATCACCCCCATCTCTGTGTTTACCCTACAACCTGCGTGAAGCTTATTTGGTTTCATTTTCCTGTGCTACTAAACCGTACAGCGGGAAGGGGCTTTTGTTGAGCTCGACGCCCTTTCTAGGTTTCCCCAGAGGAAGACTGCCGCTTCATTTGTTAATAAACTTGTTGGCTGGAGATATCCAGTTAAACCCTGGCCCCGCCCCTGAACCAGCTTGCCCAGCTGGTGGAAAACGCCGTGGCAGAAAGCCCAAGTACCCGTGTGGACTATGTGGTTATGCTGTTAAAACTGATTGTATCCAATGTTCCACCTGCGACGAATGGTTTCATATTGACTGTTCAGGAGTTTCAGATGATACCTTAAAATTTCATGCTGATTACCCAAGTGCTGTTTGGAACTGCCCGATTTGCGACGATATAAATATTAGTAATTTGAGTAGCAACGATGCGATCTCATTAAATAACTCCTTTGGTATTTTGTCATCATTGAGTTATAGTGACAATTGTACATTACCTGACTTTCAAATAAACTCTGTGCCAGTGGGCCGCTCAAGTCCTAGTAAGCCCAAAGTTACGCCAATAAAGCTAACAAAATCTGGCAATTTATGGCGTAAAGTTGATCAGCCTACAAAGCAGGGCACATGTAATCCAGTGCCGTTGACGCCACGCCCACTTAGTCACCCGGAGTTTACTACCCTACCTAGTCAACCCAAAGTTACGCCGATTAAGTTGATAAAAACTGACAACTACACATCTGACTTTCATATTAACTCTGTGCCAGTGGACTCTTCGAGCCCCCCAAAAGCCCAAAGTTACGCCAATTAAGCTGACAAAATCTGGCAATTCATGGCGTAAAGTTAGGCAGCCGGTGTTTACAACTCCACCTAGTCAGCCTACAGTTACACCAATTAAGCTGATAAAGTCTGGCAAAAACTGAGCAGACCTGACCAGGCTACGAACCCTGGTGCAAAGTATGTTAAGAAAAATGTGGATACAAAACATTTCCCAGGAGGATTGAAAGTCCTCATTATGAACTGTAGAAGTATCAAAGGAAAGATTGCTGTGTTGGAAACCGTTATCATAAACGAGACACCAGACATTGTGATAGGTACTGAATCTTGGCTTGACACACATTATTATTCATCCGAAATCTTCCCCAGTTACTTAAATGTTTTCAGAAATGACAGAAATTCGCATGGCGGTGGAGTTTTTATCGCTGTAAACAAGAAAATCCCATGTTTTGAGCGAAAAGACTTGTCTCATCCTGACATTGAATCCCTTTGGTGCCAGGCATCATTGCCTGACCAGACCGTTTTTCTGGGTGCATTCTACCGTCCGCCAGATGAAAAATCTGGTGCGCTGGAAAACCTGGGTGCTAGCCTGAGTGAAATCAACGACAGTGTAAATTCACCGTATGTCATCCTAGGCGGAGATTTTAATGTGCCTGGCCTGTCATGGAAAGAAAGTGATTCGGTTGACTCTAAAAATACCTTGCAAGAGTCACTTATCAGCATGATCCAGGAGAACCACCTTACGCAGCTGGTTGATTTCCCCACCCGACGGGACTCGAATGGAACCGAAAACACATTGGACCTGTTAATTACTTCGCATCCTTCATTGGTATCTGATGTTGCGCCATTACCTGGTATCAGCGACCATTGTATCATCAAAGCAAATGTCTCTACCAAGACATTTATTGCCCCCAAGCCCCCACGAAATATTCATTTGTGGAAGAAAGTGTCTGAAGAGGACTTCAAGTCAAAGGCACTTAAACTTCAGGCCGACTATTTCCTTCGTCACCCGGATACCAAATCAGTTGAAGACAACTGGGCCTGGTTTCGTGATACTATCTGTGACAATGTTGCTGAAACTGTTCCAACAAAGAGTGTTAAAGGCAACTCGCGTCCACCGTGGTTTACAACAAAACTAAAGAAGTTATGCAGCAAAAAAAGAGAAATATTACAACAAAGCTAAGAAATCTGGCAAAAAAGCAGTCTGGGACAAGTTTGTTAGTGTCAGGAAACAGGTTGATAGATCAATCAGAAGTGCCCACAGACACTTTGTTAATGACATCATGGACTCAGAAAACACCAAATCCTTTTGGCGGTATATTCGTTCCAGAAGAAAAGACAATACAGGTATCCAACCATTAAAAGTTAATGATAAGTTGCTCACCAGTGATATGGAGAAAGCCAAAGCCTTGGCAGACCAGTTTGAAGGAGTGTTTACACACGAAGATGTGAAACCAGAGTCAATGCCTTCGATGTCTGGTGTCCCATTCCCAGACATGCCACCCATCGTTGTTGGGGAAGAAGGTGTGAAAAAGCTGCTTCAAAATATAAATGTTTCAAAGGCTAGGCTATTGGGCCTGATGCTATACCAAATCAGGCGCTGAAAATGGCAGCTGAAGAACTAGCCCCAGTGCTTGACATATTTTCAGCAGTCCCTGGATACGGGGACCTCCCATTGGACTGGAGGAGAGCCAACATTACGCCCATTTATAAGAAAGGACCTACTACCGACCCTGCAAACTACCGACCAGTTTCCCTGACAAGCACATGTTGTAAGCTCCTCGAGCACATCATCGACAGCAACCTAATGACTCACCTATCCAGATGGAACATCCTGGCAGACAACCAACACGCATTCCGTAAATCAAGATCTTGTGAAACACAACTTATTCTGACCTCCCACGACTTGACGAAGAACTTGGATGATGGACACATCACAGACATAGCCGTTTTAGACTTTTCAAAAGCTTTTGACGTGATGCCGCACCGTCGTCTTCTTATTAAACTGGACCACTATGGCATCCGGGGTACCACAAAGCAGTGGATTGAGTCGTTTCTTACAAAAAGACACCAGAGAGTTGTGGTAAATGGAAATTTCTCAGACTGGGTTCCGGTTCTTAGTGGAGCACCACAAGGGACAGTCCTTGGTCACCACCTTTTCCTCCTTCACATAAACAACATCCATTGTGGAGTGACCAGCACCACCAGACTCTTGGCGGACGACTGTCTTGTTTACAACACCATCAAGTCCCCCGAAGACGAAAACCAACTTCAGTCTGATCTTAACACCATGGTGAACTGGGCCGAAACATGGGGCATGAGGTTTAACCCGTCGAAATGCACTACCATGCGCATCACTAGGAAGAGGAATCCAGGCGTAACTTCCTACAACATGATGGGAGTCAAGCTTGAAGAGACAAATAATAGCAAATATCTTGGTATTTTCATCCAAAATGACCTGAGATGGAACGCCCAAGTCAACAATGCCAAAAACAAAGCCTTCAGAGTATTGAACTTTCTTAGAAGGAACTTCCACCATACCTCAACTACTACCAAGGAAAAACTTTACACTTCTCTTGTCCGCCCACACTTGGACTACGCATCTGCAGCATGGGATCCGTATACTGTCAAAAACATCACTGATCTTGAAAAAGTCCAGAATGCTGCAGCTAGATTTGTTACCAGTACTTATGGGAGAGACACAAGTGTCACAGCGCTGAAAAAATCTTTTTAGACTGGCTGCCACTTCAAGAACGTCGCAGAAGAAACAGAATCTCCTGCTTTCACAAGATCCTGAATGGCATCATGGACATTGACCACACCAAATACATCGCCCCAAAGACAGAACGGACCAGAAGAGGGCACGACAACCAATACCAAATTTACCAGACCAACACCGACGCTTTCATCAACTCATTTTTCCCACGAACAACTAGAGAGTGGAACAACTTGCCTGCATCCACCATTACTCATCAAACTAATTCAGCTTTCAAGTCTGCCCTGGCTGAATGTAGCGACGTAGGACCCCGACTCCAAAAATAGACCTCTCAATCACACCTCCAGTTAAAACTTCTACAGGGAGTATTTGGAGGTATAGCATCCAAGATCCAAGATCCAGTCAATCACAGATGTCACAGTATCACGGATTAGTTTATTATCACGGTCAGTTTTGTTTTTGAGTGTAGGCCTAATCATTTAAAGCTTAACTCTTAGCGGGGTGGTTTAAATTTAAAAAATAACATTAAAAAAAATTCAAAACCAATACATATGACACAAATAAGCGTATGGCAGGCCACAGCCTCGTGTTTTCAAATATATGTCTAAGCCAGTGTGGTCTGGCTATGAGCCCAGCTAGAGAGCAGATGGGCCGATGGGGCTACTGCAGAATTTGGAAACAACACCCATGATTTTGTTTTTGGAATCGGATCATGAACATTAACAATGTGGTGACTCAGTGGAGTATTAATATATAGCCACGACGGCAATGTTCACACCCATTTTAATGGTTTGAAAACCCCGGGTAATTTACGGGTTGATTCCCTGCCCAATTTACAGGGGTTTTGGTCGACGTCAATTATTCTTATACCAGTCCCGACCAATACCCGGCTCCTCCGGAACACATTTTGAGTCAAATCCCAGGGCCCATGATATCAAGTCCCGGACCATCCCCGTGTACCCAGAGGCCGGGGTTGGGATAGACGGGTGCTTCTTAGGGCTTCTTTCGGGTACGCTCCACACCTCTCTACGCCATACATTAATTCTCCCAGCAAATTACATTGGACAGAGGTGGGGCTCGAACTCACGCCGCGCCGCTATTATGGATACAGTATGGCTCAACTTCCAGCGCCTTAGACCGCTCGGCTATCTGACTTGTTGGCATCTTGAGACTTATTTGAACATAATATCGCAATTTCATACCACGTGGCAAGCAAAGACAGAAAGGGTACCATATTTTATCCAGTTTAATTAATGTGTATTATAACACTTAACTGTTCATAATAGCGTGTTCAACATACATAAATACGACAATACCTGGGCATATAGATGATGTGATTTCTGACGTCAATGCCTGACAGTATGCGCACGCATCATCACAATTTCCATTGTTTTTTGCCTGGCAGTATGCGCGCGCATCATACAGACTTGACATTTAGTATGGAATATTTTTTCGAAAAATATCAAGACTGGTCTGGAAGGGGTTTGGAATGTTGCGAAAAAATATTCCATACTAAATGTCAAGTCTGTATTTTGTTCAGGGCTCGTGTTTTTAAAACTCCCGCCACATCACAATAAGACTATTAAACAGTGTAGCGGTTGCATGGGGTTCATTCAAGCATAAAGATGATACTAGTCCCCAGACTTGTACCCGAGTCCAGCTTGTCCGAGTCCGAGCCGAGCCGAGTCCATTTGAATCCGAGTCCGAGCCAAGTCCGAGTCCTTTTTTAGGTCCGAGTCCGGACTCGAGTCCAAGTCCGGGGTGCCGAGTCCGAGCCAAGTCCGAGTCCATCAAAATAAGACTCGAGTCCGGACTCGGTCAGAGTCCATGCCCGAAGGTGGGGGGGGGCATTCAACATTAATTTGACAGGTATCTATCTGCCTACTGGCATTGCTTAGTAGGAGCCTATTTGTATAAAAATGGGGTGCGGGTACGGGTACAGAGCCATGAGTACGGGTACGGAAATTGGGACTCGAGTACGGGTACGGGTCCCAGTATGGGTACGGGTACGGGCCATGGGTACGGGTACAGATATTGGGACCCGAATACTTGTATGAGTCCCATTATGGGTACATGGGTATAAACAAAGCTATTGTTATTGATGTAAACATTAATTTATTGGCAATTATACCTTGCTGTAAATACACTCTTTGATGTCATACCATAACAAATGAATAAAACTATTTCGCACCAACAGAATTAGAGAAATTAATTTTGTCATAACAATATACAACATTTTAAGTTGTTCTGTGTGCCATGAGTTGCTGAGACATTTTTATTTGCTAAGAGTAAGAAGTACTCCCATTTACATTAAAAAAAAGATATTGGTGATGGTCTTAGTGAAGGTGGCATATTTTGGGATGCAAAAATCATGTAAACATGTCTGTGTATGGACATAAAGACTGTACAATACTAATTTCAACATACATTTAGCAGTGATATAGCATTCAAATTATTATTCAACATTAAAATTATTAAACATCAACTGGATTTCAAATTTGATCCAAAATTTGTAGACTTAATTGTTAATTTTCAAAATTAGTGCATCCTTTCATCCACATCCACCAGATTATCCATTAGCTTGATATAATTATTATCATTAATTATGCACATCTGAATAAATAAGTTTTATTAATATTTTGCCTATAAGCTCAAATAAATCATAAATTTCTGTAAACATGGTATGGCAAAGGAACTCTCTATCATTTGACTCAAATGCAAATGCACACACTGCCCAAGTACATGTGGTGGAAAATGTAGTTTTTATGTGTGCACTTGTGCTAGGTGAGTGTATTTGGATGGCGGAATATTAATATGATGAATAAATGCTATAATAATGATATCAAAACATGATAACTTGAAATTCACCATAAACAACAATTCTTGAAATGTTTTAGTTCCAGTTTGCTATTTTTTCCTGAGTGTGAATGCTAAATGTAGTATATGAGTGGCATGAAGTGTGCATAGGCTGGAGGCTGTCACAATCATGACAATGTAATGTAGGTATCTACACTGTGTAATGTGTATAGCATAGGGGGCCTACATGTACATTTTGTGTAGCCAGGACTAGATTTACCTTTTTCAGGGCCCTGGGCCAGGCTACAATTTAGGGCACTTGCTATCTGGTCCATGCATCATATGCATGTGTTACTCCCCACCCAACCCCATTAATGTAACCTATTTGTTTTGATTATGTCTATAATTAGAGTACTCAGTGCATGAGTGGAGTTACCAGGCATGTGAGAAGTGAGAGTAGATCTACTCTCACTTTCTTACATGCATGTAGGCAGGTACTATATGGTACCCGTACCCATGGTACCCGTATCCATGGGTACGGGTACGGGTCCCGGGCCATGAGTACGGGTACGAGTACGGATCCCAGGCCATGAGTATGGGTACGGGTCCCGGGCCATGGGTACGGGTACGGGTCCCAGGCCATGAGTACGGGTACGGGTCCCAGGCCATGAGTACGGGTACGGGTACGGGTCCCAGTCCATGAGTATGGGTACGGGTCTGAAGTTCAAATAGGGCATGAGTACGGGTACGGGTCCGGAGCCATGGGTACGGGTACGGGTACGGAAATTGGGACTCGAGTACGGGTACTACAAGTCTAATTTATAAAAATTAAATACATTATAGAAAACATCATCATCATCATCATCATCATCATCATCATCATCATCATCATCATCATCATCATCATCGTCATCGTTATTATCATTGTCATCATCGTTATCATCATTGTCATAATAATAATAATGCTAACAGAAATTCACCTTTAATTCTAAACAACTTTTCAAAATTGTCCCACAATAATGTGCAGTGAGCACACACAAACTACAGACACTCTATAGCCTTGTGTGGATGAGTACCAATTTACAGAGTGGGAGCTGAGGTGTATGGTCTAGTGTGCATTTTACTCTCTTTCAGGAGTAAATGGATTGGAAAGTTCATGAAACTAACTTTTATATAGTCCAACTATTTAATAACATTATGCATTTAATTAGCCTAATTATCAATTATTTCATTAATGATAACAATAATATGATTCTGCTAAGTGACAGATAAATCTAAATAATTTGGTGGATATGTAGGATATATGACAGATCACAGATTTGACAGTCCCCCCCCCCCCCAATTAATTTGGAAAATGGCCAAATAAGTAAAGTCAAAGTCATGGATTGGATTTATTGGACTGGACTCGGACCGGACTCGGCTTCGAGTCCGAGTCCTTTTGTGTCCGAGTCCGAGCCGAGCCGAGTCTTTTTGTGTCCGAGTCGAGCCAAGTCCGAGTCCAACAAAAGTGGACTCGAGTCCGGACTCGAGTCCGAGTCCGGACTCGAACGATACATCTCTGCTATCCCTTGCCTTTGTTGATAAACATTGAGGTCACCTCATCTACACATGCACAATACATTAACAATTTTGACTCTCGGGACTGTACGGATGGACTGCACGTGGCTATATAGATCAGTATGGAGACAATCATTTTTCTTGTCAATAGACGTTCTGGGTTTTTCCATTTATATGAAAAAATCCACATTAGAACACAAACATGCCAAAGTTTATTTCAGAAAGTAACAGATTAGATTACCATTAAAACGAAACAATAATTTTTGGCGGGGTCTAATGTATAAAATTGAAATAAAATTTTCTGCCTCCTAAACCATATAAAGTATAGCACGTTTGGGTATCACGAATCGTCATATATGATGTACAGTTAATATTCATATATTCTTTTATACATAGGATGCTTCAGATTTTACACACAAAATATTGAAAACACTTCACTCGGCTATTTCAGGACTTCCCTAGAATGTGCAATAAATTCATTGTTCATTGCAGTTTGGCGAAAAGAGGAGTAGGTACGCACTTAGCGTTTTGCCAATTTTGACGGGTGAAACAGGAGCCAATCGAATGTTTGGCCCAGACTAGGACGTGGATTGAACTGAAAGCTAAAACAATATCAGCAGTTTTACACTTTTAAAATAAAAATAGTGTCTGAATTCCGAAATTCATCACAAGCCAAACTTGTTTTTTTTTCGTTGTTTTTTCCCCTTTGTCCTTCGTTTTATTAAATAGTGCATGATGGGATAGGGAAAAGGTTTATAGATGATGATATTGTCAATCCAGCCCTCTCCCAATCCATTACAAATGTATTTCTCTATGTTGATGCATTTTTTATATCAGGTCATGGATGACTGGCACACAATTCTAAATCTCTGTACTATTTATTTATTCTCTTTGACACACAGTGAATTAATGAAACCGCGTATATCAGATATAGGTATATAAATGATTGTCTTATCTCCAGTATCAATCAGTAATCATGTTCATGTTCATGAAAAAAATTAAAAGTAATACCCGATTCGTTCATTGAAGATTAAATTATAGCAGTGGCGAATAAACAACAGGGATATGTATATTTGTTATCCTCTATCATGTCATAGAAAACAGCAGGTCCAATATTTCTAGTTGTGGATGCCCGCGCATATTGGATTAAGTTACAAGTATAAGAAGAAGTTATTAGAATTTGACCGACATGAGGATGTTTATTCACGCTCTTAATGGTATTCTGTTGCTCAATCTGCTGGCGGTACGAAGAATAACAAGTAAGTGGGCAGTATTTAAAGAGGTTAAAAAGCCCTTGCATCAAATTTTTGATGTAGTGACAAAAACAGCTTTTTTAATTGTGCACTTGATTTTTTTTTGGTTTTGAATAAAGTGTTGATGAATAGAAACTAAAGGAATAGGTTTGGTACAATGTTCAAGCCTTCCTTCCTTTGCAATCAAATTCAAGCCCATTCTTTTGCACTGCTTTATGTAACTTGACAAATGCTTTCAAAATCAAAAAGAAAAATATCTCATTTACTTTTTGAATTATGGAATTTTATTCAATTCGGCAAAATGCCATTTTTTGAGTATATTCGAAGCTGCAACTTTTGTTAATTAAAATGATTTTTTTCAAACAGAGTGACCCCAAAACAGTACCTTTTGGGTTTTTTTGTTGTTGATAGTTACAGAAAATTCACGGCTGCTTTAATACATCAAAAAATTAAAACAAACTATTTCATATTCATTTTAAGTTCATATTTCCGCAAATTCCCTTATATTTCCAAAACGGGATGATATACGAAGGGAAAGTGGTATGAAGGTCTTCACACATTTTTTTCTGTGTTACTTCCCTTTTGTGTGAATTGATGTGCCTGGCTATTGGTTCACTTGACTTAAAGCAATATTATAACATTTTCAAACAAAATAGATTAGCATTTCTTTGCCATAAAATGTTAGCTTTTACTGTCAGATATATCCCCTTTTATTTTTGAGCCGAACAACTACGGCAGAGCAAAGAAAATTGGAATTTACTACCAGCGCACATGTCGCCAATACGTACCACTCCTTCGGTCATGTTGTGGTACGACCCTTTGTTGTGTTTATCACCGTCCTGCATGCGGTGTACGTACTGTGTCATGTGTGTGTTATGAACATCGTGTATGCGTTCGACTAACAATTCCATCGTAATAATAAAGGGCTGAATCAGCGTTTTATTCAAAATATCTGATTTTGACAAAACTACAGCACCTAGAGTCTTGATTTTTGCAGGCTATATTGGTTTAATTAAGTACAATTTAATCGTGTAAAAAAATGAATTTAAAAAATTCAGTGAGGGCGTCTTCCTCAGCAAATGTTATAATATGGCTTTAAGTGACATTCTCTCATTTCAAATTATAAGTTTTGGTTCAGAAACCAAAAATCAAGGGGTTAAAAAGTGAAGCATATATGGTTTGCAATCATATCACTATTGTGATGGGAGAATAAAGTATATGGTATATACACTGAAAGCCGAACTAGAGTCTAGGTGACTCTAAAAGTAGAGTCCAGCCACTCTGCGACTCTATGTCTAAAATGACTCCATATTGGGAGTCATGTGACTCCTTTGAAGAGTCATACATTTCTTGACTCCGATGAAGAGTCACTGTTGATGACTCTACACAGGAGTCATTTGACTCCCAATATAGAGTCATTTTAGACATAGAGTCACGTAGTGGCTGGACTCTGCTACTAGAGTAACCCAGACTCCATTAATAGACTTCATTACAGGGTCACTCCGACTGTCCGAAAAAAGATAAAATAATGATACACATAGATGTACATCAAGATAAAAATTCAAAGTATAGACCTACTGGAATAGGAGACTTTACTCTGAGTTTCACGCCATTGGCGATTGTCAGACGACACGATGGAAACAATTTGGCTTCACCACCATTCCCTTGGAATGGGAGAATATACATTCCATGGTGTCAAGAGCCAAGCAATTACAGAGTCTGACTCCCTTGAAGAGTCATAAATTTCTTGACTCCGTCAACGACTCTGAGTGTAGAGTCAATTAACCCCACAGGTAGAGTCAACTGACTCTCCTGTGATAATCAGGTGACTCCTTTGGAGAGTCAGTGCTAGTTTACTCCCCTTATAGAGTCACTTGACTCCATTCTGGCTATCAATGTAACCATAAGTATATAATTATTGTCGGATATTAATCAACGCGGGCGGATGTTGATGCTCTTTGAAATCTGATTTAGTCTGTCGTAGGTGGCATACTTTCGTGTGACCGTATAATTACACCCCGAGTTCTATGCCTAGAAATCACGGGCGTATATTGAGGGGGCGGCTTTGTTTGTTTGTATGAAACATAAACATGCATGATGATGTAAATGATTTGATTATGAATTAGTTTATTTTTGTGTGCAAATTGACAAATTGAGGGCGCTATTTACATATATTCTTAATTTAGATTAGCCAAGTAAGATGAGTTATACCTTACATTTCTTGATAAAAAATTGTCTGAAAATTTACATATATTCTTAATTTAGATTAGCCAAGTAATACGAGTTATACCTTACATTTCATGATAAAAAATTGTCTGAAATTTTTGGTATATTTTAATACCACTATACAAGTGTCTAACCCTTGGAAAGATGCAAACAAGTTTTAAGATAAATAGCGCCATCACTGTTTTAACAATGACTCCATTTACATGCCATCAAACAATCGTATGTGATCATCTTTAGTGGTGCAGTATTTTGATATATTGAAATCCCTGTCATCTTGCGCTTATACGTTAATTTGCTTTTACAGTACGGAGTTGAAACTTTTTAAGGAAAGATATTATTTGAAATGACATCTTTTTTTTTTCTTTTTTTTTCCAATTTCTAAATGTAACCTTTTAATGACACTGTATTCAAATTACAGAATCGCCTCATTGACTTCATGTGGCTTTCATAATATATTAGGCCTATCATCGTTAATAATAAATATACTTGTATCCATGGCTTCATTATTTTTCAGCGCTTTGCTGGTATGCATGTAAAATTAAAAAAGAGCCGGAAATTGCTTATCCGCGTATTAAATAAATGTAACCATTTTATGACACTGTATACAAATTACAGAACCGGAAGAGATTCGCCTCATTGACTTTATGTGCCTTTTATTAGGCCTATAATCCATGGCTTATTTTTTCAGCGCTGCGCTGGTATACATGTAAAATTTAAAACGAGCCGGAAATTGCTTATCCCCAATATATTTTATATATAGAATGGGCCCAAAATTAGATGAGACAGATTTGATGGAGTGTTCACAGAATCTGAATAATAATTAAACTGGATGACTAATGACGAGATGAGAGAAATGGTTCAAGTGGCTTTCTTTAGAAATGGAGCAGGAAGTGAAGACAAAATTAGAGGGTAAATTACTATATACAAGTGAAATATAGCATTGAATGAGAGTAAGGCAAAAAGAAAAACAATAAATGAATACGAGTTGAACAAGAAATATATTAAAAAGAAGTGAAGAGAAAAGAATTTAACTATACAAGTTAATAATAATTCCCTCTTGGATGCCCAAAAAGACCAGAAGTGGAACTCTGTTGTTGTGGTCCTGGTTCCTAGACTAGTGTACGCCAAACGTGGAAATACATTTTACCTTGTTGATAGCCTGCTGCATTTTGTTTGAAGCTGTGCCCCCGTTTCTGTAGTCTTGTTCAAGACTATCGCTTATACTGCAGCCAGCCGATCACCCGCCCGACATTGCTATGCCTACTACATACGAAGCGTTGTACCTCCCGTGAACGCTGTCAATGTAAAAACCGATGTCTGTCCATAAAGAATGAATAAGTCAGTTATATGGAACACCGGTGCTTCAAGTGGACAATCTTACTCACGTCTCTCATTTAACTAGAGAAGATATGCCTACAACAGGTCCGAACGCAAATTTGATGTCACTCTTATCTATTTGCTTAGCTTTTTGAATATACCGCACTTTACTCGTACGTTCACGCGGTATCTCTGCATTGAACCATCATGCTGATCACTCGCACCTGTAGGATTAGTATCTTTGAAAAAAGGGTATTGTATTCAATCTATGATTGCAGACAGACACATGTGATTAGTGCAACCTGCTTGTAGTGCAGCGTAATATATTCAAAAATTGTTTTACCCTATTGATATGGTAGTTAATCCGATTATATACATCACTTTAATGTGACGATTGAAAATTAAAAAAAAAACACCTTCAGACTTGCAAAGCACCAACATTTAGCACACAAATTTGGACAAAGCAAGATAAATTATAGCGATGTCTGTTAACTGGACCAAACTATTAAATTTGCTCAGAGATTTATCAATGGAAAGATTAATAGTAATGACATTTTTATGGTATTAATTTTAGTTCATGTCAAACATACCAATTGGCATGATTGGTTACATTTATCATAAAAAAACATTCTTATGTTGCCATGGTAAATAACGATTACCAACATTTCGCGCAAAAATTGGACAAAGCAAGATGAAGTATTGTAATTATGGCGATGCCTGTTAACTGGATCAAATTATTAACTTTGCTCAGAGATTAATTAATGGAAATGTTAATAGTAATAAAATTGTTGTTTTCATTTATTGTAGTTCATGTCAAATATACTGGTTACATTTATCATAAAAACATTCTTATGTTGCCATGGTAAATAACGATTACATACATTTCGCGCAAAAGTTTGGACAAAGCAAAAATTATAGCGATGCCGGTTAACTGCATTAAATTATTAAATTTGCTGAGTTAGTTGGTAGAATTCCGTCGACCCGTTGAACCAAGCAGGTGTTATTTCATGTATCTGGATTTGATATTTGTTTGTGCACATTTTTAAAGAAGGATTTTGATTTGACTGACATAATTCGCTAACGTGTGAAATAATAATGTAATAATTTGTGTTTTATGTCTGCTAACATGGATATATTGTGGCACATTTTTATATGTGCCTTTATTCCTTCCTTCAGTGGTGGCGAAACATTTGGTGAGTACGAAATAAAACCGCATAATTCTATCTAAATTTACAAGCATGTATGCCTCTAAATGGGTGTTTATTTTAACGAAAGAGACGAAAAACAGACACCCTCCACAACAACATTATTTGGAGTTTGAGCAACTATATTACTGATACAGGCGGGTGTACAAATATGTATTATTGTACGACTTATCTATTGTAATGTTGTTTTTTCGCTTTAGTATTCCATCTTATTCCATTTTAGCCTTCTCGTGCTAGTGATATTTGTTCCTCATTAAAATTTGGCACTAGTTGTGGGTGTGATGGCATCAATCCTGGTATTGTCAAAGCTGTAATTGATTTATGCATTTAATATTCGTCCTTCTGAGCTCTATAAATCCATTGTATAAGCCAAGAGTATATTTCGACTGCAAAACTGAATATTTTAGATGAAAATTTGAAGTAGATATTACAGCACTTCCTGATCATTGACAGAGTCATCTCTGAGTCGACTAGTACGTGAAGAAAAATAGTTCGTCGTGGCGCGGTTTCTAAACTACTATTATAGATTAAAACTTTAAGATTAGCAACTATTTTAAACTGTTGCGATTTAGTAGTTCACAGCATCTTGTGAATGGCAGTAAGTTTGGCAAAAAATGCATTGATCATTTCATAGCGAGTGTATAGAAGAAATCAAATATAACAGATATACTTTTGTAGGTCCTGTGGCTCTTGAGTTATGTTGTAAAGAGGGTCAAAACAACAACACTTTTGTAAAACGTACATAACTCATTCACAACAATAAATCAAACAAGTTTACAAAGTATACGATTTGTAGAATGAACCTTTGCAAAGTGTTATTCTTCAATAATATATTGATTTATATCATGAAATTGGGCCAACCCAACAATACCTCGTCTACCCTTAAACTAATCCGCTATACTCAACGGACTGGACGTGTTGTTTCAAAACAATCTGCAGATCATCGTTTTTAAACTAACGAAAAGTTAAGTAATTTTAAACCACACGGTTTACATGCCAATTTAGCGCATTAAACAACCCGGTATAAAAACAAAGAACCTTTATGAACAGGTGGGACATTCTATAGCGGCTCCACATTTTTTCACAATTCGATATTTGCTGAAAAAATGAAATGCGTAAAAAACGTCATGCAACGGGTTCGTAAACAAAGAAAATAATAAGATTCTTGTTTTAATTAGAACGCTTTTTATACAATTTGCATAATTTTTCCAGATTTTTTATGTTATGAAAACTACATACATTAATGTGTCTAAAAATGACAAAAACTAATTTTTGATGAAATGATGATTTTGGTGTTATTACACCTGTCCCACCTTTTTAAACAAAGTAAACTTTCTTCTTTAAACATTGTCATTTTAACTTCGCGAATATGGAGTGTAGGCTATATATAGCTATGTATGCACTGCCTGCATTAGAAAGTTACGCAATCTCGGTTGAAATATTTCGATGGTCTGTATTTTTAAAAACGTCTTTTGTATACTTTGATCAAGGTATATTCAAACCGAAACTGAAACGAAAACCGAGACTGCATGCTTTCTACAAATTTTAAGTTTCTAACAAATGGTACAGACAAAGATATCGGTACTGACGTCAGTCAAGAGCTTAGGCAAGATAATAGGAAACCACGTGACCAAAATCAAATCCAATCCTAAAACTCATAACTTGAAACGATCGATTGTTCCAGGAAGGTGTCGAAATGTGATGACATTTCGACAATAATAGCCTTTTTCAACTGATGATCGAAGATCAGCAAATCCGGTTTTCTGTGTTTAAGACATATTACGTGTAGTTGCGTACGTGTTTGCCGACAAACGAGGACACACACAAGATTTATCACCCTAAACTGTAGACCTACTTCCAACCGAGGACTGTCCTCGATCTCAAACTGCTGCAAAAGACCTCAAATGCATGCTAAATGCTTTAAACGCTATTTGCCTGAAACCGAGGACCACACGTGTAAAAACTACCGTCCGCAGGGTGATGTCTAAAATTCCGTTTCGTATTATACACAAAAAAAATCCGCCATTTTAGTCCACGGTTAGGTGATGATGTGCTCCAAATCGTAAAATAGGCGGATCATCTCAACAAAGTTGACAAAACAGACTGTTTTCAACTAGGAGTAAGAGAAAGAAAGGGAAATATTATTTCTCGACACGCTAGTTGGCCTGAAACCTGACGGTTGGTAAAGCTCGTATACGGGAAACCATCTCACACTGACCAATATCTCAGTTTTAAATCAGAACACGCCCTGCATGCACCCTCCGCATGTACAGCGTGGTCACGGATGAAACGGATAGAGCGAATGAAGAATGGGCAGTGGATAAAGTGAAAGCGGAAATGCAACAAAACAAAACCTGCTATGAAACCTAGAGCTAAGAAAGATCAAAAGAATGAGGACAAACCTAAGGGTATGGTAGTGCTCTCTTATGTGAATGGAATTTCTGAACGAGTTCAGAGCACAAAAGCACAAAGTCGACACTGCTATGAAACCCCATCAAACAAGTAATTTAGGAGATCGGGCGCCAAAACTGCGATCTCAGTATATAATGTTGGTAAGACCTCTCGTTTGTTCGGGATTAGACTTGCGCAACATCAAGCGGGAGTTAAGAAAGCCAGCAAGAAAAAGTTCACTCGGCATAACGTAGGGCATCCAAGCAAGAACAAACATGGTCGCCATATCGGATCATGGGCAAATCAGTCGTCAATTGGGAGAACTCTAAGATACTCGGCAAGGAGCATGTCAAAAAGTCTAGAGAAGTACGAGAAGCGATGTATATCAGAAAGAGGGGTCCAAAGACCATGAATAGAGAGGAAGGGACTTATTTCCCAAGTCAGGTATATGACCCACTTTTGAAGACTGGAAGTAAGACTACACACAACCGGAAGCCAGTTTTCCGGGAATTATTATTATTATTATTATTATTATTATTATTATTATTATTATTATTATTATTATTATTATTATTATTATTATTATTATTATTATTATTGATTCAGGCATTCACGGAAATGACGAATCTCTCTGGACGAAATTCGTCTTCACCTTCCCGTACAATGAATTTCATGGAAATCCCCGCGTATTCGTCACGACTGCAGTGACGAATCCAGTAATGGTTACGGTATTGGTGCCTGGTATTGGATTTATCCATTCAACTAACATAACACAAAATCCGGGTGCCACAATTGACCTTCCTGTAGAAGCCGGTATAATAGCTTCAACTAGCGTCAAAGAAACCAAGAAGACAGTTATTGTCATTGCAACAGATGATATATCTGTTCATGGATATTATGTAGGAAGAAAAACTGCTGGACAAAACAGTATCGATGGTTGGTTTGTTCTTCCAACCACAGCATTAGACAAGGAGTATGTGGCAGTAGGTTATTATGATATTGGCAGATGGTTTTCGGAGTTTGTAGTAACAGCAATTCAAGATAATACAACTGTATACATTAAAGGACAGTTTGTCGAATTATCGATGACCTTGCAGCAGTATGAATCATATCAATACGTATCAGGCCATACGGACATTACTGGCATAAACATCAAGGCTGGCAAGCCAATATCAGTCATGTCCGGTCATCAATGTGCCCAGGTATCCGCCGATGTAATCGCTTGTGATTATCTGATGGAACATCTCCCTCCAGTAAGCATGTTGGGACATACTTATATACTCGCTCCGTTCCTTGGACGTACTTCTGGTTTTATCTACCGCGTGGTAAGTGCATCACCTGGTACAACAAACGTGTCCTTATCTGGAGAAAGCTATTCTTTATCAAGTGGAGAGTTTTATGAAAGTGACATTACGTCAAACGAAGTCTTAATGGTAATGGCAGACAAACCTGTCATGGTGGTTCAATACGCCAAGGGTTTTGGTTCAGATGGTGTTGGCGATCCATTTATGGTAGTAATTCCATCTACGTATAATTTCGCTAACAACGTGACATTTCCAAGTGGAACCTTAGTGGAGAGCACTCAAACACACTATATTTCAATATTAACACAAGGATGTGATAGCGTAAGCTCGTTTAACCTGGATGGATTGCCAATGAATACCCAAAATATCGGCTTATTGGGCCTACTAGGAGCAGATTGTGAGTTCTGCGTTCTTCGCACTGCAATTAGTACAGGTTTCCATTCAGTCACCCACCCATCAGCTTCATTCCTAGTTCTTGTATACGGGCATGGTGTTAGTTATCACGAATCCTACGGATTTGTAGCAAGATACCAAGTTCTCATTGAAGACAGTGTAGATATGAATGCACGTACTAACATGCCTACCAGTGTCACCCTTACAGGTGAGTCGCCTTCAGATTTTCTGATATTCATAAAGAAAATATATCACATATCACAGTCAGTGTATATTTTGTGTTGCAATATGGCAAATGAACAATCCGAATCATAATATAGAAGAGTACGTCGTTTTCATAAAGGAAGTCTCCGGCAATCTATTATTATTATTATTATTATTATTATTATTATTATTATTATTATTATTATTATTAATTAATATTTTTTCTTGGTAATTTTGACGAAAATATCCGCCCGAAATATTCAGAGTGACGCACACCTACTCCCTATTACAGAAAAATACAGCACTAATTGTTTTGAATTTAAACAAAAAATATTATCCTGTTTTGCTAGTTTGGACTTAATGATTAGGATTAAGCTAAGTTTCTTTTGGCAAAACATGATCATATTTTTGCTATTTCCAAAACAGAACTGCTGATTTTGTTTGGAATAGGGAGCATAGCATTATACTTTATGGGTCCTAGCTTTATGGAGCATGTGCCTCATACACGACTTAAAGCAGCACTGACTTAATGTATTCTTCTGATATCTATTTGTATGGCATTTAGACACTTTCAAAGAATTGGTTGAGCTTGCAGTAGAGAAAATAAGCGCCTACCAAACTAAACTGAAAACGTCCTACGACCAACAGATACAAAGACTTGAAGAATTCGGGAAGGTATGCCAGTTGAAACCTCACTATACTGATACTACAGAACAGTTTATAAGTTAACAGTTTTTAAACCCATGTTACGAAATAATATTAAAAATATGACATAATAATTTTTGTAATAACGTGGTTGGTTCACACCTTTTTCATTTATTCTTCATTTATTCATTCATTCATTCATTGAATCATTTATTTAATCATTCATTCATTCTTCAATGAATATTCATTCGTTCGTTTTTGCGTTCATTTATTTATTAATTCATTTATCAATCATCCATGCATTTATTCACATTCATTCATTAACGTATTCACTTTGAATTTAATAAAGTAGTTGTGTTATTCATTCGTTCATTCATGTTATTCCTTCATCATTCGTTCCTTCGTTTATTTATTTATTTATTTATTTATTTATTTATTTATTTATTTATTTATTTATTTATCCATCATCCATCATCCATGTATTCATTCATTCATTCATTCATTCATTCATTCATTCATTCATTCATTCATTCATTCATTCATTCATTCATACATTCATTCATTCATTCATTCATTCATTCATTCATTCATTCAATCATTCATTCAATCATTCAGTCATTCATTCAATCATTCAGTCATTCATTCATTCAGTCAGTCAGTCAGTCAGTCAGCCAGCCAGCCAGTCAGTCAGTCAGTCAGTCAGTCAGTCAGTCAGTCAGTCAGTCTGTCAATCAGTCTGTCAGTCAGTTTGTCACTCGATCACTCACTTATTATATGTATTTTGATTCCATAACAGGAAATATTTGCTGATTTAGATGAAGCTATTGCACAAATTGAACTCAGAAATACCGAATTGGAGGTATGTTACTCGATTCAATTAAAGTCTAAACCCTGCGTTTTATGTCGAACTTTACCCTATATTTTTTTTCACAAAACCTGTATATTAAGCTACTGCGTACATTCATTATTCCTCGTGGTCATGGTGGTTGAGACGTAACTGATGAAAGTTGCACGAGCCGAACGAATTTCGGTGAAATATGTTTGTTTTTTTTGCATCTTTTTTTCTCATAGCCTCAGACATTCGTTCAATTTTTTTTTATTGTCATTCATTTAAGACTTAAGCATGTGTTTTATCGCAGTATGCTTTCTTTATTTCAGGAGTTAGAAAGACGGATTAAAATTTCTGAATTGGTTTCTTTGGTCATCACTGCATTGGGAGAATATCTACCTATAGGAGAACGACTCAGCCTGTCAACTGCTAGAATATGTTAGTGTCGAAGTCGAGCAATTTTTTAAAATATCTTATTCATCACATTTTAAAACCTGTTTCAATATATTGCAAAGCTACAAGCAGTTGAATGGGCAATAAGCACATTTTAATAATGCCAATCTGACAAACAAAGAACAAGGAAAGAAAAAATCCTTTCATCAAGTGTCAAAATGTGTAGAATACTATTCTGGAAATATTGCTCAGTATAATATTATGGTGTCACTTTCAATCGTACTTTTAATTACTTACAGCTATCTATATAAAATCCCAGATAGTGAAAAGTCCATATTCATGAAAACTGTATGTTTAATATTTTAAGGGGAAATGTCACTTATTATATTGTATTCACGTGTTTACCTTGTTTTCGCAGTTGCTACTGCAAGGATTATCTCTGATGACGAATCTCACGTTGAGATTGTTGACCGTAGTGATGACAACAATATTAGATCGAAATATGCGGTGTCCATTAGTGGAGGTGAATTATCAAACCTACCAAGAGGTAATACATGTAACGCAATATTATCCAAGTATTATTATGACATTACAAACATAGGCAGCCTCAAAATACTAAAAGTTTCATTTATGACAGGCGATAAGTTCGCAACCTAGTGATGTTTTGCACGGTTGTTTGATGTGATTATTTATTAAGTTTTTAGCAAAATATGATGTAATGTTCAATTTTAGACCCGGACAAAATTATCATCTAGCACACAAATATACACATACATTTTTAGCTATTTTTAACATAGATTTATTGTGGTAATTTTATATTCTATAAATTGTACATTTGTGTGCAAATTGAGGGCGCTATTTACATACGTTTAAATTTGAATTACCAAATAAAGTGAGTTATGAGTAAACCTGTTATTTTCCTTAATAAATCGGTATTTTTTATGAAATATCGTTGCGCCCTTAAGAGCCACGGCCGTTAATTTGTACTAATCGTGCGCTAAATTTATTATGTTTTGTGTTTTAGGTAAAAAGATATTGTCAGTTGTGTATTTTGAGGAAGGCGTCGACGGAGAGCTTTTGTTATCTTCGCGTTTCTTCAATGAAAATGGGTACGTAATAGTTATTATTTCTTAAAATCTATTTTTTGCATTTCCAATAGTTCTTGACGATGCCAAATTTGCACGAAATAACACGACCGCACCCGATATCCATCATCCGTTGCTCGAACCAATCTCACGATTTAGTATATATGACCATAATTTCAATAGTTTAATTGTTGGTGATTGGATCAATCTAAATAGATTTAAAAATAGATAAATTTTACTCTTACTCTTCGTAAATGAGTGTTACTCCTGTGAATGGTTGTCAACATAATAAAAGTGTATAATAAAAAGTGAGAATAAAGGTATTGATATTATCCTCTGTGATCTGATGTACGTCTATAGTGTAATACCATTACAATCGACCTGTTCTAATTTTTTTTAAATGGTCGTCCGTGTTTGATGTCACACGAAAGAAACTTAACACAGTACCTTTAATATCTATAAAGTGAAGACCTTATTTCGAAAGAGGATTAAACCCAGTTTTAGTCTAATTGAGCTTTCTGCAGAACATAAAAACAAATATATCGTCGGCTGCAACACGTATTAGTATGTGAAGGACAAAATACGTTTCCCAGAAAAACATGTTCGAGCCAATGTTCAAATAACGGAGTCGACACTTCTACACTGTTATCGCTCAATGGTCCGATTCCATTTGAATTAAAGTTTAAAGTTCGTACAATTAAACGGAATACTTAATAGTTAGAAAAGAATTACTAGTACGTCATATAGGATATAGTTAGCGCTAAACCTTTACGTCGCTATGTGAAACTTAAAGTTTGGACAAATCCCTCTACGCCAGTATGTGTGGCGACCGATGATATTTGTAATGAATTCACTGTATTATTGTAGAAAGATCTTTTGTCTTCTTTTTGTTAGTATAATACTATCGTAGTATAAATAACGGAAGAAGAACTATAGTAAATGTTGGCTGCAGTAAAGGGTAGTAGGAATTTTTGCATATTATATTAATTTAGTGCGAGAAATATTTCATCGGAGTTGGTGAGCGGTATTTTGAGTATTGATCTCGACATTAATGGAACTCGGCATTCAATTCCAGCTGACATGACTATCCCTGTCAAGGTAATTATTCTACAATTAACATTAAAATATCGAATTCGACTTAGTATTTATAGAATAATTTTAACATTCTTTCTTTTTCTTTCTTTCTTTCTTTCTTTCTTTCTTTCTTTCTTTCTTTCTTTCTTTCTTTCTTTCTTTCTTGGTGGTAACATTGAGTATAAGTATTATTTTGGTATTGAAATTTGTAACTAACCCAAGCCAGTATATGAAATTGTGTTTCGTCTTTGTTGTCATGGTTGTTGTTAATATTTTTCACACTTAAAAATAGAAATCGAATGAATTCAGTGAAGAGGAAACTAATTGTGTTTTCTGGAATGATGATACAAGGTAAATATTATTGATATCCTTATCGATATGTGTTTCTTTTTGTTTGCTTTCATAATGTAAACTATTAACTATCCACCACATAGTGACTAAAACAACTAATATTCAGGTTATATCAATATGACATTAGATCCTCTTGAAATCTTTAGATTCTTGACTTGTCATAAAATTATTCATTCATAATAACATTACAAAATTACCAAGTGGATCAATGTTCAATGTTCAATTTAGATGAGGCGGTCGCATACCACTGTGGTTGCATACATAATAACTGAAAACTATTGGGTAAAAACAATTATCTTGAATACAGCCTGCAATAGCCGTCCGTATGTAATTGGCCCTATGTGTGGCTACCGTGAAGTACCAGAATGATTTATCAAACCCCCCATATGTCGATATGATTGACCTTTATTATAATCACTGTGATATCAAAGACTTTATTTATTATGTGTCTGAATTTTTCAGTATGGTGGTGATCATGACACGTAGCGACGATAGAACCCACAATGCGTGTAACTTTGCCTATCATTAATATTCAAAACTCTAATAGCCATTTATGTGCACTATATTATGTTAATATTTGTTTTTAAAGAATATTTGAATCTAGTGGAGTATCCAAAACCCAAGAGGATGTCGATTCAGTTTCATGTCATACAAATCACACCACAAGTTTTGCCATCTTACTTCAGGTTACTGAGTACCCGATAACGGTGAGTTATTGAATATATTTGCTTCTATAATCACGCCCATCGTACAAACACGTCAGGGTGGATTGAAAACAGTAGACAGGTATTATTCGCCATGTCCCATGTGGCCATGAGGCCACGTAGCGGGATAAGGACGCCCTCACCAAGTCATGCCACCGCGTTAATTTGAACAGGCGGTGATGGAAGCGATATCGCCAATTTTCAGGTCGCCATTGGATTAACACATAATCTTGAAATCTTCATAAACAATTCTAAATTTGTTATGTGGTGTCAAAGCAAAATTATCTCACTCTAAAACCGTCGGGGTACGACCGTGTACCACATTGCAAGTATGTTAATTTTCCATTTGTAATTGCTAACCGTGTATTTTGAATGGGGCTGTCAGCCCTGTATCTTCGCCAGCCTCGTACGTCACGTGTTGCGCTTCCTATGCCGCCTGAATTTGAATGTACATAATAGGCCCTCTATTTTACAATAATAGGAATAATTGGGTGGTGGTCGACAAGTCATGATAATTATAGAGATATAATAAAGGGGAATAATTTTCACACTGAACACCACTGCGAGAAACCGTGTTTCTCCACTGAAAACCCTCAATAACCTTGTTTCCAGGTCAAATAGTAGGTTTTCAATGACAAACTGGTTTCTTGTTTAAAAAAATTAAGCATAGGTTTGTCAGAAATACATGTCTCTGTTTCATTGCGCATAATACTTGTCGTACATTCAGAACACTGATATTTTGGACAATATCGCTCACTCTCAAAGGTGGCACATACCCTTACATACCCATGTGCCCCTCCTGCACCCATCTCGCCTCTCTCTCACACACCCAACACAAGAAATAAATTTAAAGTTAAATATGAATGTTCAAGTAATTAATATTTCTGTCCTTTCCATATTTTTCTTTACTGTTTACTTTTTCAAATTATACGTCAAATTGATGTCATTTATTTCTTAACGTATATGCAGTACACCATTCATGATCATGTTCTGGACATTTTAACCAAGCTTTTGGGAACCATGTCTATCGTGGCTTTAGTGGTAACCTTGGTGGTACTCCTGTCGTTTCAGTAAGTTAAGCGAAATATACGTTTACCTGTTGCGCCAATAATTTATAGACATCCGCTTCAGATTTCCTCGGATTAACGGTACAAGCTGTATCAAAATGATTGGTACCCATCAGTTTCCATTGATTATGGATGAGGCTGGCACATTAAAATTCAACATACATGTTAGATTCAAATTACTATTGGTAGCCTTAAATTGTAAATCATGTCATAAACTATACATTCTTGACATTTCACATTTCAAGAGTATCCAATGTTGTATTTGGAAGAGGCAGACTTTTTAATAAACATCAAAATTGATGGGTACCAATCATTTTGATACACCCTGTATAATAGGAAACTTAAGTTTTTTTTTTATAGTTATGCATGTTGATACTGATTTATAAATTTGTTATATACATAACAGATCTCTGCGGAAGTCAGATCGTAACATTATCCACATCAATCTTTCTGCTTCTTTGGTTCTTGCAAACCTAATGTTTCTGGTTGGTGCTGAGAGAACGGAGAACAAGGTACTTAATCAACCAAATTAGTACGTATACACGATTATAATAATGAACTAAAATACCCTACAAGCACCAAGGCCTTAGGATATAGGAGCTAAGATTTTGAATAAACTCACGGAACACGATATCTTATTCATGCGATCAAAATAATAACCAAACTTGGAAGGCTACGCATCTCTTGTTTATAGTAAAAGCAAACATTTTGCTATAGCCCTTCTTATAGGGGTAAGTCACCCACCTTTGCACAGCATTTTTGTTGGCCTGAGAGCACATCAGACATATCGAATTGCATTCTGAATACGAATAATGTCCTTCTGCTATCAAATGATTTTGATTTTTTGAAATTTTATGGCAAATTGTTGAAAATGGACATTTTTGATATTTAACATTCTTCGAAGGGAAATTTATAGATCTACCGACATTTACTCAAAATATATGTAGCTGGGAGGAAAAGCCAACAATTATTTGGAAATATTGACTTTTGCTAAAAGTGTATCTTCAATGCGAAAGGTCAAAATTTCCAAATGATCTTCGGCTTTTCCTCCCAGCTACATACACTTTAAGTACATATCATTAGGTTTATAAATTTTACTTCGAGGACTGTTAAATATGAAATAAAATCCTCATATCCATAATACAATTCGATATGTCTAATGTGCTCTTAGGTCCTACCAAAATAATTTGCAATCATTAATATACGATTCCTTAAAGGTATCTTGGCAACTTTAGTTCCAAAGAGGTCCCTCCCTGCCCCGTTCTTTACCAGTTCACCATACATGTACAGCCAAGGGCAGTATGTGACCCAGTTGCGAATTAAGTCTTATCAGGTGGTAAAATAGGATGATTTATTAACGAAATAACGTGATATTTCTACAATAATGAAAGACAGAGATAAAAAGACTAGTTTGCGTCTGACGTCATCTGTCAATCATACTCGAGCACGTTTTGTTTACAAGTGTTGATGATATGAGTTACTGAATACGGGCGGTAAAACCGGACGCCTTATTGTTAATTTTGCACCTTCAAACATACAAATCATCTCAAAAGTTAGGTCTTAATAGCAGGAAACTTTCTTTTGCGAACATGGCGAAGGCACCATGTCAACAATGCCTAGAAAAGTTAATTTTTGCCTTGTAAAAGTACGTAATTTTTACTGCTTTTTCCTTTCTCCGATCGGCATCAGATAAATCGACCTTCCTTGTATGCGCTATTAACCAATCAAGGATTGTAGAGAATTTGATTGACAGTGACGTCAGACGCAAACTAGTCTTTTTATCTCTGTCTTCAATTATTATTCTTCCGTAGATTGCGTGCAACATAATCGCTGGATTGCTACACTACCTATGGCTTTCTGCGTTTGGATGGATGCTGGTAGAAGGCATCAATCTCTATTATAAGATTGTAAAAGTTTACGGAGCTGAAAAGAATAGACTGCCGTTATACTTTGGTATCGGATGGGGACTTCCGGTTCCAATCGTTATTATTACCGCTGGAATCAAGTTCAGATATTACGCATCTACAACAAGGTATGTGAACCATTTTTCTCAACTATTTTTCTCTCTCGGCTACCTATTAAGCCTCATTTCGAAAAAAAAGAAGCAAAAACCAAAACAACGTTAGACATTTTTTCAATGCTTGCTCATATATCATAATCCCTCATTTGTACTTTTTGAAATTTTATTTTACTTCAACCAGCTGTTGGTTAAACCCTCACGGTGGTGTTATCTGGTCTTTTGCTGGGCCTGCAGCCTGTGTAATTGTGGTATGTAAGAAGTAAAAATAAAAGTAAAAGCGTACTATATAATGCTTGAGTAGGGTGACTAGTGCCTAATACTCAATATGGTAAAGTAAACAACAAAAACGCACTTATAGCGCCCTACACCAAAAAGGCCAAAAACTTACATCTTAAAAACTACCAATTAAAAACCAAAAAAATATACACAAAAGTATTTACAACGGATTGTCAAACAAATGAGTCTTTAAAAGTTTCTTAGAGATGGCGAGACTGCCCGCTCTCTGAATGCACAGGGCCGGATTTACCTTAGGGCCAGATGGACCCTGGGCCAGGCCCCAACATTTTGGGGTCCCCAAAATTGCCCTGTGCAATATGCATCTTCAATTTTCGCCGAAAACACCATGTTTTGGGCCAAAATAGGGTAGCGCGAAGCGCGCGCACTGGCCTGATATATAGCAAATTTCAGCTTCGATTTGGGCTAAAATAGTCTAAAATAGATTTCGCGCGCAAATGTCCTAGTTCTTAGTAGACTAAAACTTGGCCACTTGAGTGCACATGCCTTCTTCACGGTGCGTTTGGGGAACTCCAAATTGTCGCCAGGGCCCCCCAAAAGGTAAATCCGGCCCTGTGGATGCGTGCTGGCAGCTTCTTCCACAAAGTAAACAATGTTGTTTATGTTTAAATCACACGCTCATTCTAATTAATCTTATTTGTTTTCAAAGGTGAACTTCATACTGCTCGCTACTATTGCCAAAATCCTATATAAGTCAGTTAAAATCAACAACAATGCAAATCAAATGGCGAGTTTCAGGTTTGTATGTTGTATTGCTTTGTTTATCAGCTGGTACCGGTACCGTAACTTTTTCATGGAGGACATTATCATGATGATGGAAAAATGAAAACTCGAACACTTTCTTAATACGGGGCATATAATAACTATTGGTTCCAACAGTGGAAAGTACGGCCATGTTTTTTTTTATATTAGGCTATATTTTTACGGCCCCAAGACCCCTGGCGCCGTTACTGCACAGTGCCCACTAGCTTTATTTTGATGCAACCAATTGGCTCAATCAATCAATCAATTAATCAATTAATCAATCAATCAATCAAATAAAGAAATAATAATATGCCTTTTTTATTTATCTATCACACTATGTCACTGGTACATATTGATATTGAGTGTAATGATTGCATAACCATAAACATCGGCTTATTGTTTGTAATTTCATTTGTCAATAAGAACCTCGTTGAAGGGAGCATTGATTCTCACGCCTCTGTTGGGAGCTACCTGGATATTTGGTTTCTTGGCCATTGAGGGCGCTACAATAGTGTTTCAGTATCTCTTCGTAATTTGCAACTCCCTTCAAGGTCTGTTTATCTGCATCATTCATTGCCTTATGAACGAAGAGGTAAGAGGTAACAATTACAGGGCCAACTATAAAATATCAGTCCAGTTTTTCACAAGCGTGAGTTAATTCTTAGGGACAGCTATAATATTTAACATCAGCCCTTACCTGGCTGTCATTGTTTTGATGACAAGACATCAAAGTCAACACTGACTTAGGCTCGCATAAACACCATGGGAATTGCCTCTAGGGACTCCAAACAAAAAATGCTGCTTAAATTGTAAAACTAATGTAATAAAAATATCAGAATAAACTAAAGTATTAGTTTTTCTTCACAAGTGCGAGTCAAATCTTAGCAACAGCTATAACTAGACTTAGCTGTGGTCTAAGACCACGAACACAGCCGTGTTGTGACCCCTTAATGACCTTTGACCCCAAAATATATAAAAACGCCCATAGACATTTGCTAATGTCAATATATGGGTGCACGTGGCACCACTTTGCTATGTTATTTGTGACAAAAGGGGCATTTTTCGTCTCAAACCGGAAGTGACCCCTTAATGACCTTTGACCCCAAATAAAAATATCACATATGAATTGGGTAACCACAATTCATGTGTGAACATACCGTTACTCTCCTATGTTTTTCTTAGCAAATAAAAAATTTTGAAGTTTTTCGTTTTATACCGGAAGTGACCCTTAATAACCTTTGACCCCAAATCTGTGAGGACCCCATAGACACAAGATAATAACAATGCATGTGTGCAAGTGGTGTCACTGTCCTACGTAATCTGTGAGAGAAGAAGCATTTTGAGTTGAAATCACGTTTTTGACCCCTATGACCCCTGCGTGACCTTTGACCCCACGAGTTTCATATGACATATAGGGGCATGGTCAATGATTGTTGTGATCAAGTTAGGTTAAAATCGGTGTAAGCATGTAAGTGCTAGAGCAAATGTAGTGGTCGGCAGAAAGAAGAAGAAGAAAGAAAGAAAGAAGAAAGAACCTGTAAGAAAAAAGACACAGCCGTGACTAACGTCACGGCTGTGTAATAACTGAAGCCTTACCTGGCTGTCATTGTGTTGACGACTAGACCTCAAAGACCATGCTGAATTGGGCTTGCATATAAAATACCATCGAAATTGGCGCTAGAGCTTCCAGAGCAAAAAGTGTTTCTTAAATATTCAATGCGCAAAGAAAAAAAATCAACAGATATATATCATCTGTGGTACACTAATCGGATGGACACTAGAAATTAGGATTTGAAATTAAAATTGTTGCGCAATTTTTACCTTTACCGCACCAGTTTATTGGTGTGAGTTTGGTTCATTTTCATTCAAACCAGCCTTTTGGTATGGATTGCATTGTTCACCAGTAACAAAAAAATCATAGGTTTATAAAATGATACCTGAATTTTCACACTCTCCCGAAGATTATTAAAGACTGCGAAGGACTGATATTTACTACCGGGTAATTTATGGAGATTTCTTCGGACTTATATGTTATATTATATGGGTGTGTGCAAGCATTTTAATGAGAATTTCACCTTTCAGCAGCCCCATCCGAATGTTACAAGTAGCTCTATATCCAAATAACATTGTAGCATATTTATTATGCACAATATATTCTGAATGCAATTTGACAACTAATTCGATCTGACTTTTTTTCCTTTGGGAAATGGTTCATGATATGCGGCTTTTTTCACTAAGTCCTATGAACGATCTAACGATTTTCCTGCCCATTTTATTATGATGTGATCTATGTATATCAATAATGGTCGAGTTGATTATTTTGCATTGGGCTAAATATGGCAACCGAGTTTTACCCATGACAACCACTCTGCTACAGTTTCCATCTCTGAACTAAATATTATTTGTCCCAGCTTGCGTTTTGTCTTCATCAGAAATAAATATTTCAGTGACGTCATATAATATATCGTTGTGGTATTTGTATAATGTCTGAGACGTTTTAGTTGGATGCTAATTGAAAATATGCTGTGATCACAACGGTACGAGAATAGAGTACGCTACTGATAGAATAATTTTAATTAACAACAGGTACGCTCCGTTGTGAAGAGAGCTTGGCAGCAGCGAGGTTTTGGAGCCAGAAATGCAGTAGTACCCATTAATATTAGACCAGAGGTATGAAAGAGTTATGAAAGAATAAATCTTTAATACAGAAATAATTACATCATAAAGGTAATATCCGTATTTGTCCGTGTGGTCATAATTTTTTACGGCATGTTATTGGCAAGGACGTAGCAAGCGTGGACGAAGTAGCGTGAACGAATACTGGCGGCCCCGAGTAATGAGTGAAGGAACTATAGCATGCATCATGTTTGCTCAATCATAGGTGAAAAGGCTATACACTTATCCGACGAGCCACGTGATGATCAGAATTCTCGCTATTCGCAATAAGGGCGCCGCCAGCATTTTGCGATGTAATCGTGATGTATCATGGGAAAAGGTCGACATCCAAGTCCGCGCAATACGAATATTACCATGCTATTACATAGGAACACGTGACAATATTTTTTAGTTTGTCAATATAACGGTATTACACGCGAATCGATAGAGAAAAAATTAATTTTGCACATTTCAAATCACATTATTAAGTATTATTGAGTATCGATTCGCGTGTAACACCTTTATTTTGACAAACTAAAAAAATATTGTCACGTGTTCCTATGTAATAGCATGGTAATATTCGTATTGCGCGGACTTGGATGTCGACCTTTTCCCATGATACATCACGATTACATCGCAAACCGCTGGCGGCGCCCTTATTGCGAATAGCGAGGATTCATTCCGCCATTACTGGGGGCCATCCGCACCTGCACAATGGATGAAAAAGTGTGCTGCTTCAAAGCCAATCATATATTGTATTGCATTCAAACTTTCAACATCCTTTTGTCACACGTGTGATAGATCACAGTTTAAAATCACCACAAAGCCTGCATCATTTCACACTTCAGGTGGGATGGCCCCTTCATTGGCTGCCATTGAGGTGTAGGAATGCTTGGAATCGGATTTGTGTATATAAGCATGGTGTCAAAAAGAATGAAAGAAACATATTTGAGATAGCAAGGAACAGATTATACTAATTGTTTTATATTTCGTATTACAAAGTAATTTATATATAAACTCTTCAAAAAGAGTTTCTTTCCAAAACGGCTATATATCAGAAATATTTGAAATCTAGTTCCATATTGTTTCATATCAATACAGACATTGTTCTTTCCTGTTAACAAGAACACTAACTTTGTGACCATAACTTATTCCATGGTTGAGTAACTGTCTTTGAAAGACAAGGAGGTCTCAAACATGATGTACCAAATCTGCCATTATCTGTGCCATCTGCATCAGTTAACATGAGTAAGGAATATCACACTGTTTCATTAATAACGGTTTCGAAGTGCTGCCAGTCTGATGTACCGGTCCTTCTGCAGCCGTTGCACTTCTGGGTTTGTTTTTGACATCTCCGGTCTGACTGACGAAACTTGGCTTGGAGCTTGAAGATCATACTGGGGGAACTCCAAAAATTGCCGCAACTTGATTCTGAGATATGACTGCCTCATGCTGACAGCTCGAGCCTTATCCAGATCTAATAATCGAACCATGGTTGATTAGAACTTTCTTGCAAATGACCACTATAAAGAAGTGACCAGCAAGAGAGGTTGGCTTGAGTTGATCCATTTGAATCCACCTGTAGAACTGTTAGTCACATCCTAGCATATTTCATTCAATATACTGCAAACATTTATTTATTCATGCATTAAGGCGATATAAAGGGACTGAAGACGGTAAGCGAGCTATCATTGTTAAATTCACAAGGCATGATGTGAAGGAAGAAGTGATGAAAGCGAGACGAGCGCTGAAAGGCAAGAAATTGGTGATAAAAGAAGATCTAACCAAGGAGAACCACAAACTACTACTAGCCACCCAAGAACATGTAAATACATCGAAAGCCTGGTCATGGGATGGCAGGATCTTTGCCATTCAACGGGGGAATAAGAACATTCGCGTAATTCACGGATATGCCGACATTACCAAGCTTGATTCAACCGGACTATCATATTAAATTCGTAAATTCAATTGTATGTCTTTGCACTGTCGCTATAAATTTAACTACTACGTTATCGCGAAATACAGCGCCTTGAAGACTGTTGAATCAAATTGACACTAAACAGTGATATTATTTACTGTCTGTCGCCGTTTTATAATATATTTGTAACTTGAATCAATCGTACAACACGATTTTCTGTGCATCTGAATATGCTATGCCTACTCGTTGATTTGTATTTATTTTTCCATGACATGTTTATTATTGTACAGTATGTTTGTGCTACATGCACTTTGGTTTTGTTATCCTGCCCTCTCATCACCTTTTTTGTTCATTGACAGTGCTATTTGCACTTTTGCCCTGGATAATCATCCTCTGGTCTTTATGCTCGGGTTGTTATTGTACCACCTCTTCCAATCATTGACCCCAACGTGCGTAACACAACATACTGCTTGATCTATTTTATCCACTATGTTATTCTTTTGTGTAGTGTATGATTGAATTGTTACTGAACATGGTTACCACGCGACTCTGATTTATCTTCATTGTCAATTGTACTATTACGCATTATGTCTGTACTATTTGCACTCTGGTTATGCTCTCTTGTTTATCAACACACCATTGATCACTTTGCTTCGCTTATAGTACTTTGTTCCACCCAATTGATCATTGGTAGTGTTATTTGCACTTTTTTCCCAGCTTGGAGCTATCGATCAATGACATAATGCGAGTATTACAACATTCAGCATGATCTCGTATAATATTTTGTTTTCAATTGTTGTTCTATTGCCTAGTCTTACCATTTTACACTTCCCCTGAACCAGTTTAAGTTTGTTGCATTACTATTAAAGGCATATTTCACTTAACACAGGATGTTAGTGGTAATATGGAAAAACCCATTTATTCCCTGTTCAAAATATGTGTATTTTTACACCCCATTACTTTTTTTTCTATTATATTTGATTCTTATTACTTTTGCCTATTGACATTATACTTATGAGTAAGGACTACTTGCCTATCTGATTTTATTGTTATCCCAGTGCACCTTTTGATGCCCTTGTGTTGATATGCTCTTGCTGCTTATACACCATCGATAAGCTTACTATCCATCCTACTGATCAAAGGCAAGTAGGCCTTATAGATTACAGTTCTTTACTCCAAGCCTACATCTCGTTTATCAATTTTGCATCAATATACTGTGTTTATCACTATTTGAGGTTAATTATTTGTTTTGATCTATTGTTCATTTGTATTTAACATTGCTGAATTACATCATTAGGTTGCTTGCATTGATCTTAAACAAACGTCTCTGAATGAAAGTTCTTAAACTATTCCACCATATTCACTCTTCTTATTGTTGTTTATGATTGCTTCCTGATCCATTATCGTTGTATTTTGAACTCCCAGAGATTGTTGTTCATCGAATAAAAGCATTTTTCACCAACACAGGATGTTGGTGGTAAGATGGAAACATTCCCCCAGTTAATCAAGTGCCATAATACCTCTTTTATTATGCTCAATTATATCTCTGTTTTTATTATTATATTTATTTATTTGTGATGCATGATTGCTCAGTTTGTGATATTGATGTAATGTTTATGATATTATACTATTATTGTATGCATTTTCGAGTAAGTACTGCTTGCCAATTTGATCTTACTGATCTCCACTTGCTCTGTATGCTTTCTTGGTGTCAACGTGCTGGAGATGTTTTTGTACCATCCATAAGTTGTGCGTCCTTCATTGGCAAGTAGGCTTACTCAAAAGCTAACAATTATTATTTTGGTTTGTTCTTCAAAATATAATTGTTATTTACTGCATTGTTGTTATATTATCCATGACTGGTTTTCTATCTATCAACGATGCATGACAACGCATGTTGTAACTGATATTGTGCTCCTGAATATATGTCTCTTGTTAAAAATTATTTTGTTTTGCTTCAATATAATGTGGTTTTTAACTATATAGTCCCCTTACACTGGGAGGATCACCACCCCATAGATTGATTATGATATAACTGATTTTCAGCTAACCATTGAACGTAATCAGCTGTTTCGTGTAGGTCTTTCACAGTTTAACAACTTGCATTTGTCCCTGGCCACAATTCATCCTGTTTGTCATTCATGCGTGCCACCCCACATTAGGATTCATCTGCCCTATTTGAATCCAGTTGTTCCATTATTATTCTTGCTCGAGGATACAATAATCCTCCCAATCGGTTTCGTGGCTTTGTGAATTATATGACTGGCTTTGTAGTGTGAACGACCTGCATGTATCAGTGATCTGTTGGCAATCGATAGTATATCATTCAAATGACAGCTGAAGTTACAATATATTTATTTCATGTATTATATTAATCAAGTGGGACTATAAGTCCCTTTATACTTACTCTATACCATATATTATTTGTTAACTCTACCATGAATTTATTTATATCTTCATGGTTTTATATTGTTCCTGTAACATGGCTCCTTCTCCTCTTTTCCTTTAGGAATTACCCCCCCCCCCTTACCACCGAATCCAACCTTACTGGTTTTACCAGATTTCACCTTAATTTTTTTTTTTCTGCCCGCACTTTCTGTCCCGTTAGCACCATGTCCGATTTGTCTAACTTTATGTCTGAACATCAATTTATTCCATCTAAATTCAACAGCGTACTCAATCCCCAATCCCAAACTTCAGATAATTCCTGTAATATTGACCATAACCTACACTGTGACTGTAAATACTATGATACAAACTCGATTATTAGTGAAGGTGCCCTCCACCAAAATAATTTTTCGCTTTTCCATCACAACACAAGAAGCATAAATAAAAAAGCAAACACTATTGTGGACTATATTTCTATTCTGAATCATGATTTTGACATTATAGGTTTTACAGAAACCTGGTTCAATTCTACCGATGAGTCCAATTTAATTGACCTTGATCACTACGACAGAATAGATTGCATACGCCCATCGAGATCTGGTGGAGGTGCGTCCCTATTCATCAATTCTAAGCATAATTTCATTCAAAGACCTGACCTTAAAATAAAAGCCCCTGACTGCGATTCTGTTTTCGTCGAAATTCCCGATAAAAATATAATTGTTGGCGTCGTTTATAAACCAGACCATGTGGATTACCACCAATTTATTTCTGACCTTGAATCAGCCCTGAACACTATCTCAAATGAAAGAAAAAAAAGTTTTATACTAGGCGATTTTAATATTGATCTCTTAAAATTTGACCAAAGCCATCAGGTCAACACCTTTGTTAATCTAATGTACGCCTATTCATTTTTCCCCTGTATTGATCGACCCACCCGAGTATACACAACCAAGAACGGTACCACAATCTCACTCATTGATAATATCTTCACAAATAATATCGATAACCAAATAACATCTGGTAACTTGGTTACAGATCTCTCGGACCATTTCCCAAATTTTGTTTCCGTAAAAGGCTCTCGTTTCGATAATAGTTATCAACCCATCACAAAACAAACCAGGCAATTAAGACCGAATAATATTAAAGGATTTAAAAATTCCCTTTCACTCGTTAATTGGGACTTTGTACTCCAAGATGAAAATCCCGAAAACTCATACACGAAATTCATTAATAAAACCACTGACCTGTTAGATATCCATTGCCCAATAAAAACAACTAAAATGTCTAAACGTAAATCACCACGTAAGCCCTGGATCACCATAGGCCTTGTTAAATCAATTAGAACTAAAGATAAATTATATAAAAAGTACATCACTAAACCTACAGCTGAAAATAAACTAAAATATACTAAATATAGAAATATACTAAATAATTTACTGCGTACAGCCAAAAAATCCCATATTACCGCCCAAATTGAATCAAACAAATTTAACATGAAAGAAACTTGGAAAACGTTAAATAATCTTTTAGGTAGAAATAGGCGTACCAAATTACCGGACTTCTTTAAAGATAAAGATGGCGAAAAAAATACTGATTCAACTAAAATAGCCGATAACTTCAACATCTTTTTTACCAATATAGGCACTAAACTAGCTGATAAAATAACTACTCCTGACGATGACTACATTTCCCCACTAAATTCAATAAATCAACAAAACAGTATTTTCCTAAACCCAACATCCCCCGAGGAAATAATTAATATCACTAAAAAACTTAAGGCTAGCAATAGTAGTGGCTTTGATAATATAAGTACTAAACTACTCAAAACAATAATTAATGAAATAGCTCCTATTATTACACATATATTCAATAGATCTCTACTAACGGGCATTGTCCCATCTTTACTAAAAATCGCTAAAGTAATTCCTATTTTTAAATCGGGTGATAATCAAATTTACAGTAATTATAGGCCGATTTCAATACTACCTGCTGTCTCCAAAATACTTGAAAAAATAATTTACACCCGCCTTTTTGACTTTATTGCTAAAAATAATATATTAAGCCCCCATCAATATGGTTTTAGACCAAACAGATCCACCTACATGGCGATTAACGACCTTTACTGCAAAATTACCAGTGCATTAGACGACAAACTTCATAGTCTTGGAATATTCCTAGATTTAAGCAAGGCCTTTGATACCCTCAACCATGATATACTTCTCCACAAACTAAATAGTTACGGTATCAGAGGTCTTGCCAATCTATGGATTAAAAATTATCTTTCTGAAAGAAAACAGTATGTAGTTTATAATCATCATAAATCTGTTGAAGGTGATATAATTTGCGGTGTTCCCCAGGGATCAATCCTAGGGCCGCTTTTATTCCTTTTATATATAAACGACCTCCCACTCTCATCACCTTCCTCCCATTTTATTATTTTTGCTGACGACACAAATATCCTTTTCTCCCACAAAGACCCGAAACAACTAGAAAAATTAATAAACATAGAACTTAAGAAAATTTCGAACTGGTTTAAACTAAATAAGCTTTCTTTAAATATAGACAAAACTAACTTCATGATCTTTAAAAATAAATATAGCAATAAACCTGATCATAATTTTAACATTGAGATTGATAACAAACACATTGAAAAAGTTGAAGTTACTAAATTTCTTGGAATTTTAATTGATAACAACCTTTCATGGAAGACCCATACCTCCCACATATCCAAAATAGTTTCAAAATATAATGGCATATTCAGAAAAGTCAGACCATTCTTAAACCAGGATTCCCTCCAAACACTTTATAACACTCTGGTTCTGCCATACCTATCCTACTGTACACTGGTATGGGGTGACAAAAATAATAGTAATTTAGAATCCCTCTTTATCATGCAGAAAAAAATCATCAGAACATGTACTTTTTCACTTTGGCTAGATCATACAACTCCTCTTTTTATTTCCTTAAAAAAACTAAAAATTCGTGATATTTACACTTTTCAACTTGCAACGCATATGTATCGTTACCACCATGACCTCCTCCCACACGACTTACCAAATAATCATTTTATGACTAATTCTGATATCCATAATTACAAGACCAGACAGGCCCTTGACCTTTACATCGCGACAACTAACACCCAGCTAGCTAAAAATACTATCAAAACCCAGGGACCTACCACTTGGAATACACTGAAAGACAAAATTAAAAACTCTTGTTCCCTTTCCTCCTTTAAAAAAAATATGACGAATTACATTCTGGATCAATACCATTCTGAGAAAATCAATAATGAGTACGCATCAGTCACATAAATCTCCCTAATCCCCATGGATGTTGCCCTGCACCCTCATTTTTTTCTGGATGTTTTTCAAAACAATATTTTTTTCATTATATTCATGGGGTACACGCATGTACCTAAGTAATATCACATCCCCTTAATGTTATTTTTTTTTTCATTGATTATTCAAGTTCACTATTCATACATATTTGTGGGTTTTTTTTTTCTAATGTATATCATATGTTGTAACTCTGGGTGCCATCAGCCTCACGCCTAGCGTTTTGATGGCATCCACATCACATGTATTTAAAATGTAATTGCTATTATATATAAACTTTTGATATTTATGATATCTTGGGTTTTTTTTTACTAAACTTTAATTATATTTAATATGCAATACCTTGTTTTATGATATATATATTGTTATATGTGATGGAAAAAAATAAAATTGAATTGAATTGAAATTGAATTGAATTGAATATAATACCCCGATTTTCATCAGTACCCATCTTCTTTTTTTTCTTGCAAATTAATGACGTATATAAATATGTTCATCATCTCATGTCCTGAACTTATAAAATATCTCTACATATAAAGTGGTTTTAAACCATTTTATAAAATCATTTTACCCCTATATATTTTTTTGTTTACTGTATCCTGGTAACTGAGATGTGTGTTTCATAACAATCCATAATTTATTCTATTGAACATGTCCAAGTAGAATACATGAATAGAATACATTAAATCCTTTGTTATACTATCTATAGAAATGTTTATAACACTGAATAAATTAAATAGGCCTAATCTCTTCCACATAGACAATTTAATACTACACCATGTATGTATCTTCTATAATGTAGCTTAATGTGTTGTTAGGAAAAGAGATTAAAAAAGGCTATAAGGTCATCAAAGGTCAGGTTATAGGTCAATTGGTTCAGGTCAAATTCAGGCATCAATTTGGAATACATGTGATAGTCTGTGATATCATACATGTCATAATGAGGCATCAATTTTGATATTTTGTCTGTTACTGGATATATAATGGAAATGTGTGAGGTGGATATACTAAAATACCTTGGGATGTAAATGGTGAGTACAATTTAGCTTGCCTAGTTGAGATGGATTGGGTAAATAAATATAAAATAGTTACCAAAATCACAAAAATGAAGCTTATGGAAAACTACCTAATATGGTGGTGTAGGTGACAAAAAATACAATCTTTTTCAACATTGCTGTAGTGTGGTTGTGGTAACCTGTTACCTATGGCTTAATTAAGTTTCAGTGACATAGTGTCGCAAGTTCAAAATACAAAATATAGCTCGACATTGAAAATAGAAGCATTTTAACCGGTTCGTTTTTTGATAGTTGTGGAGCACCAAGTTCATGAAGTCATAAAAGAAATCAGGGACCACTTATTCCCATTTTACATATCAACATTATTTCCCTAATGTGTTAGCAACACATATCCAAAATTTTAACGAAATCCGTTGATAGTAAGCTTTCCAAAATGAAGTGAATTTAAATCATCAGTGATGTACCTCCTTTTGGCTTCTATCTTCAAAAGCATGTAAGCTACATTGATACCGATGCCACCAATAAAACGAGAAGATTTGCCCCTTCATTTTGCATACCACTTTGCCCAATTTTTTGTTGTAATTTCTTCACAAAATGCAAAAAAATGCAAAAAAATCAATGGGTGTAGTACCCCCCTTAACCCACCCACTCATTCATTCAAAGCAATGAGATGAGCGCAGCCAATGGTCAGTTATGTACATTTTCTTTGATACCTCTCTGTCTTTTAAAGACAATTACTCACCAGTTATTATCACAATTAGGTGTCATTGTTGACAGGAAAGAACAATGAGGTGTCATTGTTGACAGGAAAGAACAATGAGGTGTCATTGTTGACAGGAAAGACAATGAGGTGTCATTGTTGACAGGAAAGACAATGAGGTGTCATTGTTGACAGGAAAGACAATGAGGTGTCATTGTTGACAGGAAAGAACAATGAGGTGTCATTGTTGACAGGAAAGACAATGAGGTGTCATTGTTGACAGGAAAGACAATGAGGTGTCATTGTTGACAGGAAAGAACAATGAGGTGTCATTGTTGACAGGAAAGACAATGAGGTGTCATTGTTGACAGGAAAGACAATGAGGTGTCATTGTTGACAGGAAAGAACAATGTTTTCACTAATATGAAACAATTTGGAGATAGATTTCAAAAGTTACTGATATACAGCCGTTTTTGAAGTTTCCGAACTTTTTTTGAGAAGTTTAGCTATCATCGTAACACAAGTAAAAATCTACCAAAAATTAATTACCCCGCTTAATGAATGACCATTATTCCAAAACCGTTAATCGCATGCCAAATTTGAGATATGAATTTGAAGCAGCAGAATTTATTTCTGCGCAATATAACACCTCATTTGTTGCAATGGTCCCAATATTGATGTTGAGATGTACATTTAAATGAATGTAACCCTAGATGTGAAAGTTGCAGTGAAATCATATTGCCTTGTATTCAGTATCCGTTGGAGAAAAACTGTTTCGCTCTCATTGAATTACTCTTTTTGTTTTATGTTCTTGGAGGATCAAAACATGTGATAATCAATAACATATGATTGTATTATATCCTCGTATTCCTAATGCAATTCGATATGTCTGGTGTGCTTTCAAATCCCACAAAACAATGTGCAAACGTTAAAATCCCACAAAAACAATGTGCAAACGTTAAAATCCCACAAAAACAATGTGCAAACGTTAAAATCCCACAAAAACAATGTGCAAACGTTAAAATCCCACAAAAACAATGTGCAAACTGTAAAATCCCACAAAAACAATGTGCAAACGTTAAAATCCCACAAAAACAATGTGCAAACGTTAAAATTCCACAAAAACAATGTGCAAACGTTAAAATTCCACAAAAACAATGTGCAAACGTTAAAATCCCACAAAAACAATGTGCAAACGTTAATATCCCACAGAAACAATGTGCAAACGTTAAAATCCCACAAAAACAATGTGCAAACGTTAAAATCCCACAAAAACAATGTGCAAACGTTAAAATCCCACAAAAACAATGTGCAAACGTTAAAATCCCACAAAAACAATGTGCAAACGTTAAAATCCCACAAAAACAATGTGCAAACGTTAAAATCCCACAAAAACAATGTGCAAACGTTAAAATCCCACAAAAACAATGTGCAAACGTTAAAATCCCACAAAAACAATGTGCAAACGTTAAAATCCCACAAAAACAATGTGCAAACGTTAAAATCCCACAAAAACAGTGTGCAAACGTTAAAATCCCACAAAAACAATGTGCAAACGTTAAAATCCCACAAAAACAATGTGCAAACGTTAATATCCGATAGCTTAATACAAATAATACAAATAATGATTGTCTTAATGTCCTCGGTGGCGTAGCAACCGGGGGGGCGCACGTGTCCTGGGCGCCACCCTTAAGGGCGCCGATTGGACCAATTCAGCATCGATTCTGCGCCCTTTTAGACCCTTTGTTTACATTTAGAAACCTCTCCGAGCACAGGGGGCGCCATTATGTATCCTGAGCCCTGGGCGTCACAACCCCTAACTTAGCCAATGGACCTCCTCCATATTCAGAAACAAGAAGAAGAATCCAATTAGAGCGGAAACACTACCTTCCATGGACAGTGAATACTCGGTGATAATATTTTGCTGCAACTTTCAAATCTTGGGTTACTTTTATTTATGCAGCGACATCGATATTGGGGGCCTCAAATGAGGTGTCATAATACTCAAAAATATATTCTGCTTCAAATGCATATTCTACATTTGGCATACGATCATACGTTTTGGAATAATGATCATTCATTCAGGGAGGTAATTACTTTTTGGTAAATGTGGATAAGAATTTGACCCTTAATTCCGCTACTCTGATTCCTAGGATACAGCGAGTACTGCTTTGGCACGATTGGATAACACCAACCAAGATCCAGAAGGTACGTATTTTAAGAATGGACTGGGGACAAACTGCTATTTCGTAACCTTATTTGGTTTAATGTTGTAAGATATAAGCATTTATAGTTTTCTGGGTATCTTCGCACTTATGTCATTATATTTGAGAAAAGTTTTAAATTTATGAAGCCCGGTCTTAAATTACAGATCCATCAACTAAAAAGCAATTTCTTCAATCGTTAACTGATATTCGTTATATATGGACGGCATTTAGTAATGAGATATTGGTCCGTATGTCGAAATCGCGACGAGTTATTATCATTAGTTTTAAGTTTTACTCATTATTTCGTTTCTTTCTTTCTCCATAGCCGGATCTACCTAAAGGCGGTTGTTCTATATCCAGCAAGATAGGCCTACGAGTTAGTTCTTTTTCATAACGCCGTTCAACACCTTCATTGACTAAAATAAAGCTAACGTTAAAGGCATATTCAGCGATTAGCTCATTCTGAAAATCGGAAATATCATCAACATTCGGTTTTTTTGGCACATTTGTTAATAGCGTAACATAGCATGCTAGTGGTTCATCCGAAATCCATGCGTTGAAGACAAAATATTGATATTTTTATTCAGGGGGGGCGGCCAAGATTGGCTGAATTTTGACGTCGTCATTGGTTTTACACGTAAACACAAAAATGTCTCAAATTATTCCAAAACTGTACGTATGTTATTAAGCACTATCTTATCAGTCTAAATCCGTTGAGGTTCGCCAGTGAACCTCATTGTAAGTACTGTTTTTTTAAATTTGTTGTATGAATAACGCACGATAAGTTACGATATGTACTTAAAATTTCCCCATGTGTACTAAAGCGATTACGTGGTGTAACGGTGAAGAGTCTCGCCGCCCACGCAGAGGGTCCCGAGATCGATTCCTCACCCCGTCAATTCATGATTAAGAATTTTTTTTCTTTTTTTTTCTTTGAGTCTAAAATTATTTATTTTCATGTGAAAATGTATACATTGCACTGGAAAATATATTTTGTGCATTTTTTTCTGTATTATGGGGCCAATAGAGCTAAAAACGTTTGGCTCGGGAAAAAATAATTGCGTCCGGCGTGCAGGCAGTGTTGCCGTCATATTGTCTGTTTTGTTTACGCTTTTGGCTGTTGCCGCATTGAACAATGTCGTCCACCATCGTCTGTTTTTATTAAAACTGTGATATCTCTACTTAAGTAGAGAATATGTAGCTACGCATATATTGCTAGGAGGCTTTGATTTTGTAAATACTACGGATTTTCTCGTTTGTTAGCCAAATTTTTCATTTGAAAAATACCCAATTTTAATGACTTTTAAGCAATTTATGCACAATTTTTATTTTTTTCCCACTTTCACTTGAGTCACTACCCAGCAAACACAAAAACGTTTTAAATAAGTTATATTTTGGCTTTTGGTTTAGGTAAAAACGTTTTAATAACATTAAAATGTCGGGTTATAAAAAAAGATCATGATAACGTTTTAAAACATTTTGTATGAAAACACACTACAAAAATATTTTTTAAATGTTTTCACAAACTGTTATTGTAAACTATTTTTGCAAACATTTTTGCCAAATATTTTGTCAATACTTTAATAACATTATGTTAAAAATATTTGAACCCAGCGAACACAGAAATGTTCTTAAAATGTTTTTTTTTTCAAAACCGTTTAAAAACATTTAAATGTCGGGTTATATAAAGGTCATGAAAACGTTTTTAAAACGTTATTGAAAATATTTTGGGCAAACCTTTTTCACAAAATAGTTTTTCAACCCCAAAATAACATTCTGTTTAGAATGTTTTGTATCAAGTTTCCAAGAATATTTTTGGAATGTTATTAAAACGTTTTTATACCCTTTATATAACCCGACATTTAAACGTTTTCTGTAAAATATTTTGTTTGCAGAGCAGTAGATTATCAAAAAATGTTTTTAAGGTTATGAAAACGTTTTATACTCTTAATATACCCTGTATATAACCCGACATTTAAACGTTTTCTGACAACCTTTTATAACCTTTTGCGAATGATGTCGAAAACGTTTTGTGTTTGCTGGGTAAATGGGCCTCTAAGTTGGCATTTGATATGTTTAATGAGAAACTATTATGTAAATAATTTTAAGATAATGAGCAAGGGGTACGAACAGCATTTGTCATGAAAATATATAAAAATGTGTCCAAATATAGAAAAACATTAAGAAAGGGACCATTTTTATGCAGGGGGTGGTGGTTGAAGTAGAAAATGCAATTTTCCATCTTACCCTTATTTGCCCGGTCTAGGTCACGAGAAAATGAAACACAGAAGTACTCTTTAATTAAAGCTAACATACACGCCAATTTCGGGGAAATACCAATATTTTGTTGTTTCCATGGATACCAAAATTTCCTTCTGTTCCCTTTCATTAATCACAACTTTTGAACAAAATGTCCGATTTGATTTATTACAAATGAAAACCAAATAAAAGTCCAAATTCTATAGTGTTTTAATGATAAAAATACCTTTTCAAATTAGCCCGAAAAAATCATTTTTTTATGCTGGTTAAGGTGCACTTAATCGAGTTTATTTAGAGTGAATGCCAATTTTTAGAAATTTTGCACCCTCGCAAAAAATCCTCGCTACATCCCTTTATTTTATTACCTTGGAAATATTTATAATAGAATTATCTCTTTTTTTCACTATTTCAATGTTAGCAACGTGTTAATCTGACTCAGATTTTTGGCTTAAAAGGTTACCTTAATCAGAGTATCGGTTCAGGAGCGACGTATCCTACTACACCATCACGGTGTGTTAATTCATCGTAGTGTTTACAATCCTCCAGTCACATTACCACCCGATGTGTGGCAAAGTAGCCCTCTTCCATGTATCAAAAGACTGTTTGAGAAATCATTCATTATTTTACCTGACCAATTGGTTAACGCTTACAAATCCGTCAATATCATCAGGTCTTTCTTAGAACATGTACACTAGAAGGGCAATACCCCACACTCCGTATGGTGTAGTCTACAAAATCAGCTGCCCCAAATATGTGAAAACTTAAAGACACAGAAACATAATCTCAACAGCGATGCCGGATACCAGGGTCTGCCGGATACGACCTGCCCGCCGGCCGCCATATACGATGATATGCTGAAACTGGGATACATCGGGTGGCCATGTCAACGAAGGCTTTTAAAAACCACACTGAATCAAGACACCATGATATTTTTGCAAGCTACGTCGCGCCGCTGCTATTTCAAAGTTGTCAGCGTTTTTTCCAGCCATGGCTTAATTCTGAATTGTCACCTAATTTGGGTGTACTTTGTCTTGGGTCCAATCTCTATCATGGAAAATTTGCTATATCTTTCTAAATATAATGAGTGCTTGTTCTAGATTTGTGTTTTAGCGTTTCATATTTGAAAGAACTAATGTTTAATCGCCTCATTTCGAAACCACAAACCTAAACTGGGTGCTATGATGTACAAGATTGGGCAATAGGTATTTCCTTCATGTTGCCAATGCATGACTTTCTTTATTATACTCAAAAACGGATTTTATTATACTAGAAAGTTATTTACGTGCATGTAGGCTCCTTCACAGCCGGTTTATGTCGTGTATGTTTACGAATGAGCTACATGCAGACTGGGTTGCCAGGGACTACCAGGACAAAGTATTGTTTTTGACTATAACAATGTAAATATTAGCAAGATTTGGATTTGACCTCCTATCAGGTTTACTGATAACATAATTAATTGGAAATCTGAAATAAGCACTTATTTTTTAAACAGGTGAAACTCTATGATTATTTATGGTTGGAAACTTAGGAAATTGCTGTCAATGAAATAAATAATATATCAAACATACATTTTGTTTTTTCAACGATGGAAATCCATTCACAAATAAGGTTTTTAGGAACCATTTGACATTAAACATTTTGAACAATTGCTATATGAAAAAAGGGGATATACTTGCACCGCTGATCCAGGCTGCTGATAAGCTGTCAGCAAGTGTGATCACTAATTCAACGATAATAATGAGCAACTATCTGACCAGACAGGAACCAAGCTGGGTATAAACAGTGCAGAAGGCTACTACCATCACTAATTGATGTTGGGAGTGACACTGGTGGTGATGGTGGTGGTGGTGGTGGTGTTGGGGGGGTAAATACCAGTAATTGGGGGTAGATAGTGGCTTTGGTTTTACACATTTTTGGTATAGCAACTGGACAGTTTATAGTAGTAACAATATAATCAACACATTCAGAAAATAAAGATTGGTTTGAGCCCAGGAATCCCTGGGATTGAGTAATCAGTCTTTTTGATTATAATGTGATCAGTGTAAGTACCAATCTACCAAAAAACGTTGACAACGTAAAGAAATCAGCAAGTTTAAAAAACCCACCTCGGCTCACTTTTTGAAACTTGGTCCCATTTGTAAAAGGTACTGATTTAAACTTTATCATATTTATATAAATTTAAAACATTTCCAGAAGTGTTATGTATCTTTAATGTGCAGATGCGATATTAATTTGTAAGCTTTCTGGAACGACCTGAAAGGTTATTATCTTGTTCTTGCACTGTGAGCCAATATCCTATTGTGTTTTGTTTTATAATAATCATGATTAATGATTGAATTAAACAAATAACACGTAGGCTTGTAATCTTGTTGGAAACGCTATGTTCTGTTGAAATAAAATAAAAACACTGATTTGCTGTTGGTGTTTAAATTGGGACCAAGTTTCAAAAAGTGAGCCGAGGTGGGTTTTTTAAACTTGCTGATTTCTTTACGTTGTCAACGTTTTTTGGTAGATTTCTTTTCTTTTTATGAATGTAGCCAAGCAGCTCCAAGCTTGAAAGTCACCAGGTTAGGATGTGCTCCATAAAACAAATAAAACGAAAAATAGATGTTTGGATTCATGACAATAAATAATTAAACAAAACTTTATCAGTCGTTTATTTTTAAAACTTGCTTGTTACACGTGACTGTAATGTTAAGAGGCGTACACAATGATCAATATACATTTTAATATATTTTAATTATTCAAGGCAACGTAAATATGTAAAGAAAATGTAAATATGAACAACACACACCCAATGTTGACAATGCCAGAGAGACACAGAGAGTAAGTCCGATTTAGGCCTACTTCAAGTGGGAGCTGGTAAATGCGCATTATATTTAAGCCTATACTACGGAAGCGTCTAAATGCCCCGAGTAGGCAATATAATCGTGTTTTAATGTTTGTGGTTCTTTGTAGCCCTGCGGGGCAACCTAGTTCGATATTACTATTAAGCGGCGGTTGTCGGCGATCTTTCGTGGTTTGTGGTTTTCATCAAGCCCTGTCCTCTATCGGGAGCTAATTTATAGTTTAAGCTTGTTGGATATCCATATTTCGTGGTTTCTGGTTCTTTGTAGCCATGTGGGGCAATCTAGTTGCATATCCAAATTTCGCTGTTTGTGGTTCTTTATAGCCATGCGGGGCAATCTAGTTGGATATCAATATTGAGCTGCAGTTGTTGTTGTTGTTGATCTTTCGCGGTTTGTGGTCTTAATTTGTTGGATATCCATATTTCGCGGTTTGTGGTTCTTTATAATCTGGCTTGTTGGATATCCATATTTCGTGGCTTGTGGTTCTTTGAAGCCCTGTGGGGCAATAGTTGCATATCGAAATTCCGCGGTTTGTGGTTCTTTATAGCCCTGCGGGCAATCCATAGTGCACTTACGTCCACGGCGAATTCACCGTGACCTTTCCAGCCATAAACCCGCTTTAAAGATTAAACCGATACATGCAGTACTAAACCATTATATAGTAATCTATTGTCCAATGCAAATTTATTACCACCTGATAATATTGATCCAATGAGCGACCAAATTGTCCGCTACGGACGTCTAATCCAATCGATAATGACTCTATTGACATGTCCGAACGGAGCCCCACTGACCGAGTTTTGGGATATTTTTACTGGTTTGCAGCTGCTTGCTGTCATTTACTCATCAAGGCGGAGTACCGTTATTATAAGGACTATGCCAATTATTTAAAGATTGACATGTAGAGAATAAGCCATAATTGATTGACAGAAAGTACTAAATTTGTACCTATGACGGTTTTATGACGCCAATCTTCAAAATACGATCAAAAAATGGCTGCCCTGTGAAGTAAAATGTGCATTGGAATAACACGGCGAGTTTGGATAGATGGTAGGATTTCTTTTTAATAAAAATGTATGTTCCCCGTTATTAAAGCATGTACCGGGTTGAAGATTCAGATATTTGGAAAAGAATAAGTAATTGAAACAGAGAGAACGTACTAAAATCATAGCTTTTATACTTTTTGATATATGATACTAACTAGTTCATCCCCAATAGCTACGATACAGCGCTACCAGTAGGGTTCAATTGCCTATTGTGAGTGCCCCTGTGTTGTGTGTGCATACATGTAGTTAACAATAACTGCATGATGCTAGTTGGATATCAATATTGAGCGGCAGTTGTTGTTGATCTTTCGCGGTTTGTGGTCTTAATTTGTTGGATATCCATATTTCGCGGTTTGTGGTTCTTTATCAGTAGCGTAGCCAGCAGGGGGGCAGGGGGCAGAGTGCCCCCGACAAAAAAAAATGAAAGAAAAAGTGCCCTCTGACAAAAAATGAAAGAGAAAATCAGGAGGGCAAAGGAAAAGAAAAGGGCAAGGAGCCCTTTTCTAGCAAAATTCAGGGCCAAAATAGTGTAAAATACAAAATTTTTCCGCGCTACGCGCGCACATTGTAACAATAAAGCCCTTTTTAGCCGGATAATGGGCGAAAATAGTGTAAAATACCATTTTTATCGCGCTACGCGCGCACATCATCCCAATAAGGCCCTTTTTGGGAAGCTCGAAGACATACAGTCTCTATGTAATTGTATGATGCAACTGCAATTTTTTTCGTCTGTGCCCCAAAAATTTTATTTTGCCCCCCCTGACCAAGAAAGCTGGCTACGCCCCTGTTCTTTATAATCGATAGGCCTGTGGGAAATCTGGTTGGATATCCAAATTGCGCGGTTTGTGGTTCTTTGTAGCCCTGCGGGGCAATCTAGTTGGATATCCCTATTAAGCGGCGGTTGTCGGCGATCTTTCGCGGTTTGTGATTTTAATTTCCCTTATCAAGCCCTGCCCTCTATCGGGAGCTAATTTATAGTTTAAGCTTGTTGGATATCCATATTTCGTGGTGTGTGATTCTTTATAGCCCTGCAGGGCAATCTAGTATATATCCAAATTTCGCGGTTTGTGGTTCTTTATAGCCCTGTGGGGAAATCTAGTTGGATAACAATATTCAGCGACAGTTGTTGGCGATCTTTCGCTGTTTGTGATTTTAATTTGTGACAATTTATAATATTTATTCCAAATATAATTTCAGTCTGAGCTGTGAACAGAGCCACTGATAAATGTGTTTTAAATGACGAAGATATCATGATAGTCAGGCATGGTGAAAGCATCTGGATGGTGAAAGTAGGCCCTAGGCCTAGGCCTAAATGTGAATAAAAAATCAAACATGTTTGTTTGATGAAAAAAAAATATAATATCACAATAGCAATGGATGTTCGAAATGGTGTTATTCTTGATTTATGATAATAAATTGGTTGATAAAACATTAAAAAAAAGGTGGTGGGAAGTTTCGAACTTGGGCAAAACTTCATAAGTGGATTACTAGTCCATGGCCTTAACCACTTCGCCACGGGGACGTCCCGATATTACGACTTGTGAAAGTGGAGTATTTATTAATATGAATGTATGCTGTGGTCCGGAAAGAATAAAAGAATTGTGAAAAACTTGATTTTTTGGCGAATGGGATCCAGAATTTGTATGTAGGGTATCCAGGAAAATGCTAGGGTATATTTTGAAAGTGAATCTCAAAAGTAGTGCGACAGTGACAGCCATGTATGGCTGTAGCAGTGTCGAAAGATTCTGGATATCAGTATGATTAGCTATGATTTTACACTAATTTTGGCTATGAAATACCGCGTGAAATAATACAAGAATGTTTGTTTATTATCAAACAATCGGATTGACTGTAAGATTGGTGTAACTTTTTGAATTAATAAGTTATTAAAATATTACACTTTGGACAGTAAATAAGATTTAGCATGGTTTTAGATATATTTTGTACCCAGCGAAAAATATCACAGAACAATAGCGTTTTGTTTCGTGTAAATATAGTCCGCGGTGCATCTGTTTATTCTTCTTTATCAGTCGTTTTTTTTAAAAACTTGCTGGTCATGCTACCGCTTGACTCTAATAAACTGTACATTGCGAATAAATATCTCAAATAAAATACCATGTTTTTAATGGATTTTAACTGTAATTTACCAAACATTGGTAAATGGTAAAAATAATGGTAAAACACAGAAGAGGTAAAGAACAGAGATATGGAGTTATGAATTGATATGAAATCCCTTAAGCAGCAAACATTCTTAAGGTTGTCTGAATATAGATTGTTGTATAACTCGGATGATGTGATTTCAATTGAGCAGTTTGTTACAGGTATGACTTAAAGGAGTATTTTGTGATCCTAACATCCTCTTTTTGTGACATTTTTCAGTACATATCCACGAAAAAAGCTTATTCCAAAAATTTCAGTTGATTCCGATTTTGCATTTGCGAGTTATGCATGATTATGTGTATTACAATGCTCCAAAGACAATGTGTTGTAATTTCGTTCTGGTATACCAGAACGAAATTCAAATTTCACGATATCTTTGCAAAACGAATTAATCTGCAAGAAATTTTTTGTAAATAAACATTATATTATGTAGCCAGAGGTTACAGGTGGGATATAAACCTCATACTTTCTTTGAGAAATGTGGGGGGGGAGAGTGAGGCTGTGGATCACGAAATGCCTTTTTAAATGTAGACCTATTTCGCACACATTTTTCAATTCAGCTTTCAACATGAAAATTTTGAGTATTTCCTAGTATGTCATTGGTGGTGTATTTACCAATAAATGCCAATATTTCACACGCGGTTAGTTGTGCCAAACATTCAAATTTACTAGCATTCCAAGTACTTGCAATTCAAAGTTATGAAGTTGATCTGCATCCATGGCGTTGTCTTTTTAAAGACATTTCTTGTTTAACTTAACTTTTTTTTCTAAACTAAATATAAACATTATTTTAGCTTATACACCACTACCAATGATAGAAAATACCTTTTATACTTATAACATTAAAACCATAATGTGTGATTTGCTTCACAAGAACGCTCTTAACTGTTTGGACGATTGTAATGCCCAGTGGCGTAATAAAAAACCCGCGTGAACATGGTGTAAGACTAAGCCTTTTAATTACAGTAAAAACTACGAGTTTAGTTTATATTAAATCCGGAGATCTCTGGTTTTATTCAGGGTTCACCGATCGAGTGCATGCTAATACGGTCATGTGAATGTCATCTCATGTGTACATGTATCATTGAATCAGTGACGTATAAATTGTGTGCATATCGCATTTCGTCGTACATCTATATATACGTCCCAGTTGCTTGATACTCCACGCAATAATACATGTAATACAACCGGCGAGCTAATACACGCATTGTAGGCGCTGGAATGAAATCGCAATTTTCTTCTGGTTACCTCGTTTATTTGACTCGAAATTAAAATGGGACAACGTGATCAGTGAAAACTAATAATGAAATAGGAAGCTATTCTTTATGAAAATCTCACATTATTGCTTTAAACATGATGTATGCCATTATGCAGTTGTAAGGGGCATATTCATTCTATTTTAGTTGAAACACAAAATACGGAGAAGATCAAGGAAAATGGTATTACCAGTTTTGCTTGGTCTATGTGTGCACTGGAAAAATGTTTCACTCAAAACTGAGTAAAAAGGTCACAGCTCAACAGTTGAGTAAAAAAAAATCTCAACATTGATCTCATATAGGTCACAACTCAACAAATGAGTAAACAATTACTCAACATATTTTTTGCAATGGGTACAAAATGAGATGCTGTGGGATGTAGCATTGTAACTGCTTCGAAATAGGAGAGAAAAATCACACCAGTATGCTTCTGCCGGACGCGTAATTCTTGTTTGCATCCATAATCGACCGCAACCCGCAAACCTGTTAGGGTTAGGGTTAGGATAATGGTTTTAGTATTTTGCCTGCCATTATGGTTGTAATAAGTTGGATTAAAATTCCATGGTTTTCTTTCTTTGCCTCTTTTCTGTTTAAACACTTTTGTAATGAACTACCTTGCTGTTCAATGACAGCATTGAATAATTATGATAAATTGTAAAGATAAAATGCGTAGATTTATTGTTCATATGAAATAAGTAGGGTTGTATTTTAGCAGCTATTATAATATTATAGCTGCTAAAATGTTTAAGGGACTGAAGAGACACTCAATATGATAAGAGCTGAGCAGTGGGGTAGGCTTTTGTGAGATTTTTGCCCGAAATTATGCTCCAGGAGCATATGCTCCAGTAGCATTATTGTCCTGGAGCGGTATGCACAAATCAGCTATTCGAACTATCGATAATGTCGGAGTGTTCTATTCTCGTAATAGGGGATCGCTGAGTCTGAGGTGGACCTATATGTTTTATTTTTGGTATGATGCTCCTGGAGCATTCTCATTCACATTATTGTACGACAACATAAACATGCTCCAGGAGCATATTTGATATAATTTGTTAAACTATAATATAATGGGCAATTAAAGCAGTGAAGCATTTCAAAATCAGAAAACTGGTATTATACATCACGCTCCTGGAGCATTTTCATCCATAATGTACGACAACATAAACATGCTCCAGGAGCAAATTTTTATGTTAAACTCCTTAATGGACAACTTTAGCAGGGCAGTATTTCAAAATTCAGACTGGTATATGATACATCATGGATCATGCTCCTGGAGCATTTTCACTCATATCATGTACAAGACAACATAAACATGCTCCAGGAACATATTTGAAGTATACCTCTGGAGCACAATTACTACTTTTGATCACAATTCCTACTTTTTCACCCACTGAGATGATATTTGTCGCTTATTTATTGTTAACCAATAATGCTCATCAATAAAATTCTCAATATTTTATGATTTAGGATATATGTATTCATAGCCAAACTACCGTAAAACCTCGTCTACAAGCATATATAGTGTTTTGATTAAAGCTAGATTAATACGATACATGCGTAAATATGGTAATACTATAGATTGATCTTACAATAATACTTGTTTGTATATGCTTGGAACTCTAATTTATTTGCTCAAATTCCATAATGGCGCCTGGATTAATTTAGCTTTCATAAGAAGTATTCTATATGCTTGTAGACGAGGTTTTACGGTATGCATATAAAAAGCACGAGCCTTGAACAACAGCTACTTATTCATGAACCTCATTTAAACGCATGGTTTTAACAAAGACGATGGTTTAATACTGGCGTATTGCCTGTATGTATCAGTTTAAGATATTTAGATAGTGATACTACCCTCTGTTATGCAACGTTTGAGTTCGTGTAATGTGCCTTGAATACAATATAAACTGCTAACCTAGACATATTGATGACTTGGTGTATTTGTTTACTTAACTAATACTACGTAAACGTTAATAATTAGAGAGAATAATGCCGAGCCCACAAATTGCACGTACGACTGTCAGAAATATAAACATAAACCTTATAACTAGAACTACCAAACCCCTAATATTTTGTATCCGAAAAAAACACGACCTGAGCTAGTCATAGATCCATCCTTTGCTCTCATTTTAGTGTTAAAATTTTACCCCAGCATCTTACCTGAGGGTCAAATTGACCATCAAAGATGACCATAGAGGAGGAGGGTGTGGGGGTATTGAGTTACAGTAAATATAATTGATTTGCATTTCGCTCTTGTAAAATTATTCAAAGAGCACTTTACGTTGTACTTGTTAGTTTGGTTGAAATTGCCATTGCCTTTTATATTTATGAGAAAATTCGGCGGAAATCGCATTTCGTAGAATTTTTAGCCGAAAATCAATTTTGCCCATAAGTTTGTAGATAGCCAGAACCCACACATTATGACCTCATAACGACATTATGTGGAGAATGTTTTAAGCCTGCCTTTTTTGGTATCACTGGATAATTTTAATTGAATACTAGGGGGTGGGGGTCTGCAAACCACCCCTTTGTAATCCATGTTACAAAATGGTCTTTGACAGCTTCAAGTACCTCGTGTTAACATTCACCTCGAATATTCTGATAATTACAGTTTTAACGATATTGAGAAAAGAAAATGAGTAATCACATTGTCGCATTAAAAAATAGAGCATATATTTGGTTTTGTTATGAGCCATTACCACGACACACACCGCTGGAACTGAATGTCATGTATTACAGGTTGGTAAATTAAAAGTAAATGAAGTCCTGTCCAAAAAAAAAGGGTTACTTAAACTCCCATTCCCTGCTCTCGATTTTGACAATGACAGTCACCTATAGGTCCTAAAACAGAGTGAAGTTCCACGGCCTTCGATTGACAACTTGATATTATTTGTATATTCACGATACTAATTGATAAAATGGAAGTGTCAAATTGTCTAATTTTCTGCTATTTCTTGCAAACAAAAGTATTGAGCTCAGTGCACTCGTCATCGTTCCATCTGCCAACTTTCAGCATCTCAGCGCAATCTTCTCCTTCGACTGTACCATCAGCCAGGTTATTAGGCTCGTCATGCTTCCAATTAGTATAGTCAGCAGGGCTACCATCCGTCCAAACAAAACTACCCTCGGTAGACGCGTCGTTGAAACCAATCCAGGCCTACATGAAAACAGGAGAACAGAAAACGTGACCATATTTAGTAACAATTAATACAGGTACAATGTTAAGGTGGTACTACACTCCCTGATAAATGTTGTGACTAATTTAGCATTTTGCTTTTACTTCACATTGGTAACTAAACTATAGGATGCACAACTTATAAGTTCCCCCCTACATATTTTTTAAAATAAATCGAAAACTAATTGACGAAATGCAAACCTGTAAAATGATTTGGGTAGCCTTATTTGTTTTACACATGTGGACCAAATTTTAGCGTCACACGTCATTGCGTTCAGTCACAATGGTTCAATAGAGAGATTGCGGAGAGGCGTTCACTGCAAACGCCATACGGGTTACGGATTTCTGCATTTTGAGGTAGAACGTCATAGTCCCGTTCACATCCAAAATAGCCTCCTACACAGCCAGTTTTTGTCGGTCCTAACGCTCGTCGTTCCTAGTATGTTCGTGATAGCCGCATAGAGTCTGAACCAAGACTACGTGTAAACGCAATTGCAATCATGATGCATGATGGCGCTATGCTGAGACAAATAATCTAAAGGTAATAGGAAGCACCCATTGATTCACCTTGGGTGCATCGAACCAGAGAAGATTAACAGTGTTGTAGTCGAGTCCTCACCATCCGAGTCCGAGTCCGAGTCCGAGTCCTTGGTGTCCGAGTCCAAGTCCGAGTCCGAGTCCCTGCCAATTCCTGATGTCCGAGTCCGAGTCCGAGTCCGAGTCCTCAATGTTCGAGTCCGAGTCCGAGTCCGAGTCCTTTTGTATCAAATTCAAGCCCCGGGGTTTTCACCAATACTTTATCAACATAGGCATATACTTAACCAGAATTTTAGTTCTAAATTATTTTCTTGTAAATACATAATTTGCTAGTCCCACCTAGAATGCCTGGTATTGTTTTGGAGCCCAGGGCGGGGTGAAATTGCAAACAATGCTTATCCCCTCTCGGCCTGCCAAAAATTGCTTGCCCCCCCTCCCGGCATGCCAAAAATCTTTGCACCCCTTTGCACATGCCATTTATTGGGGGTGCCAATTTACAAACTTTAAATGGTTTTGATATTATGTTGCGAGCGCAGCGAGCAGGGAAATTTGCATTATGTATAAGCGTTTTCGTACTGTTTTCTAAGCCTTTTTAGAGCGTCTTATTTGAAAGATGCCCAATATGTGCTAAAAATAGCTTGTTCCCCCTCTCGGCTTGCCAAAAATTGCTTTCACCCTCCCTTTCGATCGGTCAAAAAAATTTTACCCTCAATTTTACCTTCCCTTATGCATGCTCATAATTCTTGCTCAGCTCCATAGGTAGCACATCTTGGAAACAGAGATGCTCCAGTTCATTGAGCCTAACACTCTGAAAATTGCAGCTCTTTAGCTCAAATTTGGAAACATTTTTAATTTGATAGCTCCAAAGCCTATAATTTGGCCCAATTTTAGTTCACAGACCTCCACAAATATGTTGAAATTTCAGTTCATCAAGCTCCTATTTTGCCCCCAAATCAGTTCTTAGGCTATAGTTCCCAAAGTTCGGCGCCGCACACCCCTACCAAAAATTGAACTTGAGTGCCTCAGAGTAGGCCCTATTATTATTATTCATGTTCATTCTAGACTTGCGTTTAACAAAGCAGTCATGTCAAAACAAACGAATATGATTAAAATCCATTTAACCAATTAAAGATATTGAACTGAAAGCAAACTTGCTTTTTGGTTGTACTTTTATTTACAAACTGAATTTATTTGCATGCAAAATTACGGTACTTAAATTAATCATGTGATGTGATCATTGATCAAGCATAAGAAGAAGTTTTCAATGAATGAAAATCAAAGACTTAAAAAAGCCCTATTTTGCCGGACTCGAGGAGGACTCGAAGCCGAGTCCCCGAGTCCTTGGGGTCCGAGTCCGAGTCCGAGTCCGAGTCCTTAGCTTCCGAGTCCAAGTCCGAGTCCGAGTCCTTGAAAAAAGGACTCGAGTCCGGACTCGAGTCCGAGTCCGAGTCCCGCGTCCTCCAACACTGAAGATTAACTTCTTTCATCAAACTACTTTCCTCGGTATTGATATGCAAATACGACTGGCTGTATCTATAATGCTCTAAGCATTCAGTCCAGATTAGCGATATTTGAGTTTTGCGGGCTATTGGAAAATGAGTATAGGCCTATGTTCACACGGGTATGCTATTTGTCTTAATCTAAACAGAGTTTGGTGTTGGATGCCTGGGAAGTCTTGGTGTATATTATTCGAATAACAAGAAACAAACTCCATTATCATATAAATAATACCCTGTTTACTTTCTAAAGCAAAATGAAAATAGATAATCTAATATGCCTAGTACTACCCAGCAAACACAAATATATTTACAGAAAACGTTAAATGTCGGGTTAAAGGTTATGTGAGGGTCAAGGGCATTAAAAGTTTTAATAACATTCCAAAAACCCTTTGTTCTAAACTTGCTGATAAACGTTCTAACACAATAGACACTTAAATATGTTTGCCAAATGATATTTTACTATAGCATTTCGAATTTTGGCTTAAAATGTTGTTATATTATTTTTTCAGTATAACACGAGTTTTCATGATTTTTATATAAACATACATCGATATGTTATCAAAACGTTTTAACTAAAACCAAAAACACGTGCATTATCATGTTTTAAAAACATTTTGGAGTTTGCTGATAGTATCCATAAGCAAAACACTTTGACAGCTGTTTAATGCACAACGAAAAAGCAAGGCGAAAAATAGCGTTGCATGAACTTCTGTTCCCCGTCCCAAACAGACAATTATACCGCATTTTTGCCGTAACACGACACAATCTTGCCTAAAACGCCTCTTCGCAAGCTGATTTTTGGACGGCATTTTCCACACACAAATGAATAGGCAAATTGCCCGTTCGAATTCGCGTCGAAAAAAATCGAAATTTGTTCACTTCTTCTTGTCTATACGAGATCAAATGTTAACCCCCAAAATGGATTTTATTACATGTCGGACTCTACTTGTTCTATTAGGATACTTTGATTCGTTTCATAACATGATAAACATAACATTTTTCTGCATTTTATAATGCGTTTTTTTGTCATTTTGGAACGTCATTTTTTGCTACCAACCGCAACGTAATCGCCTAACGGTAATTCCACGATTGACCAATTCACAATAGATTTCACCCTCTAGAGGGCATAATAACCGATTTTCGACTAATGTAGCTTGCCGTTCGCGTTCCCGTGTCACGTTTCACGTAAATTTCGCAATCTCTCTATTATGTAAAAAAAGGAGACCGTTTTAAACAGTGTTAAAAGTTGCATTTGAGTCCATAAGACTCAATTCTCAAACAATACAGTAGGACAGGGATATTCATGTGTTTGTAAAAGAAAACTTAATCTTTGGTATTCTTCTTCTTCTTCTTCTTCTTCTTCTTCTTCTTGAAAAGCAAAGCAGGTGTTTTATTCTTTTCTTTTTAATGACAAATGTCTGAGATGGAAGGGATATGTACTGCAGTGTGAATAGACCAAATCGCCAGTAGTTCATCACATGTGAAAAGTCACATTTTAATAATGCCGCGTTTGCCCGAATGTCTTCGCGGTAGAGCAATAGGTTTGCTGGATGAAAATGTACCGGTGAAAGAAATTGCTCGACGTTGCAATGCACTTGTCAACAGTGCAGGAGGACACAACCCCTACTAAACATCTAGACTTTAAGTTTTATTTCCATTACAAACACATGGACAGGCCTAACATACTGTATTGTTTGACAATTGACTCCTATGGACTCAGGTGCAACTTTTAAAACTCCCTCTTTTTTACATAATGAACCATTGTGGCCAAACGCAATGATGTGTGACACTACAAATTGGCCCAGATTTGTAAAACAAATAAGGTTACTCATAACTTTTTACAATTTTACATTTTGTTAAATAATTTTCGATTTATTTCAAAAAGCATTAGGGGGAACTTATAAGTTGTGCACTGTATATGTATATTATAGGGGAAAGGAATCCAATAACTCCACTGAAATGTCAGTGATTCAAGACAAGTGGTTCATTATATGTTAAGAAATGAGGTACATTCTAGTGGTACCTCTTTTCTTATCATAAATAACGTACCGCTTGTCTTGCGTCACTGAAATTCCAGTGAAGTAACTGGATTCCTTGCCCATTATACATAACTTTTGTGACCAACGTGTTATTATTTTTTGAGAAAAATGCAAAAATAGTCACAAATTTATCAAGGGGTGTAGTACCAGCTTAAAGTGTTGATATTGTGCCTGTGGTTTTATAATTTTTAGTTATAATGCACATTCGACTGCTTTTATACGCTAAAACGCACTTTCGAATATTTTGAAATCCTTAATTTGACTTAACCTAACTCTATATAAGTAGCGAATATATTTCTGATTATAAACATGAGTTTTTCATCAAAAATAGGTAACAGGTAGTTGGTGATGAGCACTGTTCATGGGGGGCACGGTGGCCAAGCGGAACAGGTTCCGACTCATATCGATAGGTTGGTGGTTTTAAACACCGGAGACGCCGTCGTGTTGTACCTTGATTTATCTCGATTACTCCATTCTCATATACTGTGAAAGTAACATACTCAAAATGGAGGTGTGGCTATCCCCCAGTCCTACAGCAACATTTCACTATGGATTCCTGCCTAATCGCTAACGAAAGAGAAATATAAAAATGCAGGTTCGAATCCTTAACAGTTACTTTGTAGATAAGAAATGCATGTTTACCAAGAAAAAAAAATGAAAATGCTAAAAATGATATTTTGGACATGTGATGCGATCAAGCAAAATCAGTCGGAACTCGGAAATATTAAGTTTTCAGTTTCTTATCTGCTTATACAGTCTAAACGCAGGACAACCGATCTTTTGTTCTGCTTAGTCGCGCTAAAAGTCGATCGATACATGTTAAAATCAACACAATTCCGAGATACACCTTTTTGCTATGAAATTTATTTTCTCGGTCAAATATAAAGCAAAAATTTTTTTTTCTTCAGTAATGTCTAATAAAAACATAGTGCTTGGATGAACATTTTTTTTAAATCCTGGTGTTAAAATTAAGCATCAAATTGTGTCTTTTAGTGTGATATTTTTGATTTTTATAGGCCTTTAGTTCGCCCGTGTGCTTTTTACAGAATTCATTTTTTAGCGTCTCAAACTAATATTTTTTGCTAAAGAAAGATATTTCCCACCTCTGTAAAGCACATCGTGTGGGTCTATATATTATAGTTTTGTCAGAATTTCCGTTTTGATTCCATAATTTTTGACTACCAGCTGAGAAAATTTCAAATCCACGCGTGAAATACTAGCATTGTGGATCGATATCTCTGGGTGCCCGGCCTGGATACAGTTTTGCCAGAACTTCAATATAGCAAAGAAATTACCTAGTGTTTCGGTATAGTGCCTTTTGTTTGTGTTTGTTTGAAATTGCTTAAACCCACCGAAAGTCATAATGAAGCAGCCAAAACAATACAAGGTTAAACACGGAAGTTTATAACAACCTATTATAATGACCTAAAGGAAAAATCATTTATGGTAACAATGAGCCTTGCATTGTAAGTCATGGTTAAAATGTGTTGAGTACCCACCCCACCCCCATAGGCCTACATAATATTACATACCGGTACCTTATAATATTTATATAGCACGGCTATAGCTATACATTTAGAAAGTAGGTCCTATAGCGCTAAATTATGACAAATAGGCATACACAAACCCGAACGCAAGTCTGAAGGGTGTAATGAAAATGCCAACCCGCGATGGGGGGGGGGGGGGTCATTCAAAATTCACCTGGAGATAGGAGGGACAGAAAATTAAAATCCCCTCTAATAACACGCGAATTTTTCTAGGTTTGGACAGTGGATTTTCCCATGGACCTCATCCTAGGTAAATAAATAAACAAACAAACAAACAAACAGACAAAATTGTTTTCATAATCATGGAATCCATAGCCCCTATAAATTGAAATTGCAGGCTATCACGGGAGCAAATTTCCAAAATCCACCTAAATTTAAATCGCTGATCAGGCAATCCTTGTTTTCAATGGAAAAGGGACCTGGGTTGACAACAATTGAAATATCGATTATTTTTGCTGGTTGCTCTCGAGGTAAAGTACTAAGTTTGACATTTTCGGAGCAGGAAGGGGAAAAGGGTAAAATAAAAACGGAAATTCTGACAAAACTATAATATATAGACCCACACGATGTGCTTTACAGAGGTGGGAAATATCTTTCTTTAGCAAACTATATTAGTTTGAGACGCTAAAAAATGAATTCTGTAAAAAGCTCACGGGCGAACTAAAGGCCTATAAAAATCAAAAATATCACACTAAAAGACACAATTTGATGCTTAATTTTAACACCAGGATTTAAAAAAAAAATGTTCATCCAAGCACTATGTTTTTATTAGACATTACTGAAGAAAAAAAAAATTTTGCTTTATATTTGACCGAGAAAATAAATTTCATAGCAAAAAGGTGTATCTCGGAATTGTGTTGATTTTAACATGTATCGATCGACTTTTAGCGCGACTAAGCAGAAAATCATCTACAGAGTTCCAAAGATATCAGCAATTAAAGAGATTTCAAAACAAGAGGAAACAAAAAGAAATATTGTCTTTGTTTGGCTATATCTCTAAATCAATATATCCGAGTTCCGACTGATTTTGCTTGATCGCATCACATTTGGGTGAGCTGTAATTGATGTAGTTGTCAATAAAAGCCATACAACTGTGTATGACAATCAATTTCTTATGAAATACTTTGATATTGAAAAAAAAGACAAATTACTAATTTTGAGGATTTCCTTTTTAACAAATGTCAAATGGAGGTTTACACCCACATGGCCAGAGCCATGGAGTGTAAGAAATAGAATTTTCAATTCTGCTTTTAATTCTAAACATTTAATGGGTGATTAAATCGATACCCGTTGATGCGCTAATACATATCCAGTTATAATAACACAGCTTAAGATCCATTTTCCAGAAATGTCGTATCAGTTTATTTCTTAGTGCACTTACAGTGGCATTTATATTTCAGTTTATCTTATAAAACCTTTTACACCTCTTGGATCCTCCAAGACTGATTTTACATTCAGGTTAAGGGAAGGGGTATGAACGTTTGGACAGTATTTATTGTGGGACATTAGAGCACATCAGACATATCGAATTGCATTCTGAATACGAAGAATGTCCTTCTGATATCAAATAATTTTGATTTTTTGAAATTCGCAATGTAATACACATTTTATGGCAAATCATTAAAAATTGATATTTTTGATATTTAACAGTACTTGAAGTAAACTTTATAAATTTGATGATTTATACTTAAAGTGTATGTAGGTGGGATGAAAAGCCGACGATCAATTGAAAAATTTGACCTTTCGTATTGAAGATATGGATTTTTTCCCCCAAAATTGGACAATAAAACATGTGATATGTATGAATGGTTGTTGAATCGATCTAGAGACCTGTCCCTTTGTCATCTTCAGCTATCGTAGAACTGTATTCCAACATGACTGTCATTTCAATTGTTATACCGTTCCGGTTGGTTTATTGCAACCACTCTATAGGTGTGAACAATTATTATAGTATGGAAGGCCAGCAGGGACAAAAACGTTTCCAAAAAGATACAACAAAATATGGAAGGCCACTAAAGTCATAGTTACGTAAAGGCAAATTATGTCTTTTGGGAAAAAAAAATCCATATCTTCAATATAAAAGGTCAAAATTTTCAATTGATCGTCGGCTTTTCCTCCCAGCTACATACACTTTAAGAATATATCATTAGATTTATAAAATTTATTTCGAGGACTGTTATATCAAAAATTGAAAAATATCAAATTTTAATAATTTGTCATAAAATTTGTATTATATCGTGAATTTCAAAAATGAAAATTATTTGATATCAGAAAGACATGCTTCGTATTCAGAATGCAATTCGATACGTCTGAGGTGCTCTCATGTCCCACAAAAACACTGTGGAAACGCAATAAACGCTCATTCTAGATCCCTTAATGTTAGAAAAAAATTATCAAGCATGAATCACATCTCATATGAGTAGACATCAGTAAACACCTGTGTACTATAATGTATCATTATTGAGAGAAGAGGAGAGGAGAGAGGAGAGGAGAGGAGAGGAGGAGGAGGAGGGAGAGGAGAGGAGAGGAGAGGAGAGGAGAGGAGAGGAGAGGAGAGGAGAGGAGAGGAGAGGAGGAGGAGAGGAGAGGAGAGAGAGGAGAGGAGAGAGGAGAGGAGAGGAGAGGAGAGGAGAGGAGAGGAGAGGAGGGAGACACGGATCTACCTGTGCACCTATAAAATGGGCACAGAGATTTGTCTCAAAAATTAATGAATTTTAAGAAACATACAGGAACTGATGAACCATTGACCTGACAGCATGATAGTAGTTGTTTTGTGTTCAGTCAGGAATGATAGAGAAATGCTTGATAGAATTAAACCAAGGGGGTGACACTAAACTCACGGTTGTTCTATTAAACACGCAAAGCAATGACAAATCCCGCTGGTTTGCTTGGTAGAAAATGAGTCCAGTTATCGATCGGTTATGAATAATTAATTTCGATCCCTTTTAGGGTTAGCAAATAACGACGGCGTTAGTTTTACGAACTCTGCCTGTTCATTGCGAGTAGCAAGCTTGAAAGCGCGCCAGCTAGTAGAGCAGGGAGTAATCCGGTGATGGCGCACTAGTATTTCCCATCAGGCACCTGTGATTCGTTTTTTACAGAAAGTCTACTAATTTGATAATGGAATAACCTTTCGCAATAGTAATGTCGAAATTAGGAATTAGTGTCAATAATACGACGGTAGTGTATCACTTGAATTTGATACGATATTCAGCCAGCGATTTAGCGATAAAAAACCTTTGACCACTGACCTGACCTGAAGCACGTGAGGCGCCATATTCGTTTGTTTTTATTTCCTCGTGTGATAATAAATATCATTCAAACTATAGTTGTCGGGCGTGAACATAGTTTATTACTGGTCTAAGAAGTTTGTTTTTAAAAACAAGTAAATAATCATCACTCACCGTTCTATTTGATCTTGTGGATTTCCCAACACGTAATAAATTGAAACGCCACTACCGGATTGCTCTCAGGTAGTAAAGCGGGCGCACTTTCAACCTTCGAAGCTTGCTATTCACTACCGGTAGTAATATTAATTAAGTGATGTCACTGATGTGCAGCGTTTCTGGAATAGCACTTGTATCGTGCATGTATAATTTGAATGTAGCTTGCTGTATTTAATATGTGCATGCATATTACAGGAGTTTAGGCCCATCGAAAAAACAATTTAATAATTTAGGAGATTATCAGGGGCTGTGCAATAATTATGAGTCCTGGGGAGGGAAAAATTGGGGTGAGAGGGGTGAGATTTTGGCCTTAAAATGCTTTTTAAAAAAGGCTTAGAAAAGGCTTAGGATAACCGGGGGGGGGGGGTACTTGGATTATTTCAGCTTCCGAACCCATAGCCATTTCTAAGGGTCACGATTTTACCGAAAATAGGTACCCATATCTAAGGATTGTCAGGAAAGTAAGGACCCATATCTAAGGATTTGAGCTTGAAAATAGTAAAAGCAACATGTTTCCCCGCATGTTTTTCACACATAGCACGGAAAATCTAAAAGGGAGACCCATGTCTAAGGATTTTTCGTGGAAATCCTTGTACGTGATAACCCCCCGAGGGCGCTTATGATATGGAAATTTTATTTTGAACAAAAATTCTTTGACGGTTTCGCCTACCATGGTCAATAATGAGTAAAATATCGGTTTAGTTTTTAAAAAAAGTTTTCTTACTGTAGGCCTACAAAGGCCCTACATCTACAAATCTGATGTATTTAATCATTATTTAGGATCCCAATAATTTGAATGTCCAACAGGGGGGTGGTCACAATATTTTTGGCAGGCTGAGAGGGGGAAAGCGATTTATTTATTTATTTATTTATTTATTTATTTATTTATTTATTTATTTATTTATTCTTGTTTAAGTAACTCACCTCTAACATTTCACGCACTCACTTGCATCGGCTCAACAAATCAATCAATCAGTTAATTAATCAATCAATCAATTCACAAACAATGAATATGATAATATTATGATAATATAATATGATAATATGATATCAATTTCGATCAATAGACATATTAAACCATCAAACAATGAATAAATGAACTGATCGACCAAGAGCCCTTTTTTCTAAAGAGTGTGAGTGAGTGATTAAACAAAATAAACACATGCATACTTATTTACATAAATAAACAAATAAACAAATAAACAAATAAATAAATAAAAAAATAAATAAATAAAAAATAAATAAATAAATAAATAAATAAATAAATAAATAAGAAAAATGTGAAGAAATGGTATCGTTGCATTGCATTCACAAAATAAACATTGCTAACAGGAGGACTCGAACCAACAATCTTTGCATCACCAGTCTGATGCTCTACCACTGAGCTACGACGGCGTCTAGTGGTGAGGATTTAGTTTTTAGCCTATACAGTTCTTCTGTGACAATGCCGCCTCGTGAAATAAATAATTTTGATATCAATCTTTTTTTTTTCAATAGAGCCGTAACATTTTGTTTAACGATCTCAATTTTTATTTTCTTAAGAGCAGAGACAAATATTTCCCCTTTTCTACAATTTGAGCCCAAAATAAGAATCTACTTCTTTTATTACTGATTTAATGTAACACGTCTCACAACAGATATTTAGCTGGCTTAGAGGTCTTGCACTGTGCTTTTTAACCGGAAGGGACCGAGATCGATTCCCACCTCTGCCTGTATTTTTTTTCAAGCCTGGGAAATAATAAGTTTATTTGGCTCCACAACGCTAAATTATTCATGACTTGCCCAACCTGGTGGTGTAAAGTGCTCCCCATTTCATATGAATATTAAGCAATAACACAATGGATAATTTAAATAAGAATGCGTCACATGCAAATGAGGGATTGCCCTCTCCAGGAATTGCTTCATGATTAAACTGACCAGCTAGTATTCTCCTCCGCCGTCAGTGTGCAGTCACTCCACGTACCGTGTTGCAAAGGTGGAGGAGACTAAAGCTGTATTGACGAACACGCATGCGTCAAAAAATGATGTATCCTAGGTCGAACAATAGCGTGACGTAGTTCCCGACATGGTCCCTATGAACTCTCACCCTCCTGGTTCAATGTATATACTATCATGGCGTCAGGTCAATGGTTCATCATATCCCGTATATTTCTTAAAATTCATTCATTCATGGTTCGGAAAGTCATGTAAAGCATACGTTAAGTATCATATATTGAATAATGATGTGATGGTGAATGAAGGTATCGTTGTTGCTGTGCTACAGCGACACCGCAAATGTATCGCTGTTGCCGTGCTACAGCGACGGCGCGAAGCTAGACCTTTTATGAGGGCCTACACCGACGGCGGTAAGGTAGACCTATTTCCGTAAGGCTACACCGACGGTGCAAAGGTGCACCTTATGTAGGCCTAATTGTTAAAGTTGTCGAGTGTGGTGGAGGAAGGTATCGTTGTTGCCGTGTTACAGCGACGGCGCAAAGCTAGACCTTTTTACAGGACTACACCGACGGCGCGAAGGTATCGCTGTTGCCGTGCTACAGCGACGGCGCGAAGCTATACCTTTTCAATGGGCTACACCGACGGCGCGAATGTGTCGTTGTTGCCGTGCTACAGCGACGGCGCAAAGCTAGATTTTTCAAGGGGCTAAATCGAGGGCGCGAAGGTATACCTATTTCCGTATGCTAACACCAACGGCACTGAGGTATACCTTATTTGGTCATGTCACCAAATGAATGTAGGGGAGGTAGGTATCGTTGTTGCCGTGCTACAGCGACGGCGCGAAGCTATACCTTTTTACGGGGCAACACCGACAGCGCGAAGGTATCGATGTTGCCGTGCTACAGCGACGGCGCGAAGCTATACCTTTTTACTGGGCTACACCGACGGCGGGAAGGTATTGCTGTTGCCGTGCTACAGCGACGGCGCGAAGCTATATCTTTTTACGGGGCTACTCCGACGGCGCGAAGGTGTCGTTGTTGCCATGCTACAGCGACGGCGCGAAGCTAGACATTTTTGAGGGGCTAAACCGACGGCGCGAAAGTATACCTATTTCCGTATGGTAACACCGACGCCGGGCACCGACGGCACTGAGGTATACCTTATTTGGTCATGTCACCAAATTAATGTAGGGGAGGAATGTGTCGTTGTTGCCGTGCTACAGCGATGGCGCAAAGCTAGATTTTTCAAGGGGCTAAATTGAGGGGCTAAACCGACGGCGCGAAAGTATACCTATTTCCGTATGGTAACACCGACGGCACCGAGGTATACCTTATTTGGTCATGTCACCAAATTAATGTAGGGGAGGAAGGTATCGCTGTTGCCGTGCTACAGCGACGGCGCGAAGCTATACCTTTTTACTGGGCTACACCGACGGCGCGAAGGTATCGCTGTTGCCGTGCTACAGCGACGGCGCGAAGCTATACCTTTTCAATGGGCTACACCGACGGCGCGAATGTGTCGTAAATAAAAACAGGACCGTGACCACTGAAAAGTTAATTAAGAAGAAACAGAACTTTTGCACCTACCCTTACCAAACTTGAATGTCTTCCTTTTGTATTCTTTTTAAGTATTCTGAATATATTCATAGAATGTATTCATGATGTATTATTTTTTAGTGGTTTGAATACTAGCTAGAACCACATAATTCAACGGACATAACAAGTCTTTCTGAATACTAATATGTAAATTAGAAGATTAATAACAGTATTTGAACCACTTATTTGAACCACTTAATTTATATTAGCTTATGTTGTAATACTAGCACTAGTATTCTAACCACTACCACTAGTATTCTTACCACTACCACTAGTATTTTAACAACCAACTAGTATTCTGAATACTAATATGTAAATAAGAATACACACACTAGTATTCTGAATACTAATATGTAAATGAGAACAACTCACTAGTATTCAAACCACTTATAAGTATTCCTATAGGCCGAAATATTTAAATGAGAATACTTGCTAGTATTCTTAATACTAATATGTAAATGAGAATACTAATATGTAAATGAGAATACTAGTGGCATTTCCTTCTGAATACTATTGCAAATGAGAATACTAGTGCTATTTATAGCATTCTGAATACTAATATGCAAATGAGAAGACTAGTAATATTGCTTGCCTAAATGTTACCATGGTTATTGAAGTCATACAGCTATTTTGTTCTGAACATATTTCTGATTGTGGTCACCTCATTTTGGCGGCAGCAAAATATGTCTAGAAGGAAACCTGGTTCTATTTCAATTACACATACCACAAGACTACTGAAGGCATGTTCATGTTGGTCCGACTCCACTTATTGTGCATGCAATACAAAATGCTGTTTGCATCAAATTTGAATGCTGTTTAGGTCAAATTTGAGCTGCTGTTGGCAAATTAGTAACAAAGGAGTTTCCTTTTGAAGCTCACAGTTTACCTACCTTAGGAATTCATTTCGAGTTTTATGACAAACATTTTAGCTTGCAGCAAGGAGTTGCATGACATTATGGTAGGCCTACAGTACAAGTTTTTAACCACCCAACCGACAACAAGTAAATTCCACCGTGAATGAACAAATAAAAGATATGATACATTATAAATCAATTTAATACTTGTTAATGATGATGACCATTGATAGGGGAGCACTCAACTTAAGAAGTGACGGTATGTGTCTGTCAATAGGCCCCCTTGAAGTCGCATATACCCGATGACCCCTTTTTAAAAGTCATACCCAATCACCCCCTTTTTTAGGTGCAGCTACCCAATGACCCTTTAAATTGTATCATAAAATGCTACGATGAATAATGCGGAAACTTTCAAATTCTCTTAATTCACTGAGCAAATTTGTATTGGAATTTAGAATAAGAATTAGAATTTTGCTCCATTTTTTCCAAAATTGTCTACTTGATGACCCCTTATTTAAAATTGTATACCCAAAGACCCCCTGTTTTCAATATATTATAGGCCCCCCTACCCAATGACCCTCTTTTTTATTTTCTTTGTACCCAATGAACCCCCTTTTTTAAAACAACTTTTTGTAGTGATAGGCCCCTACTTTAGGCAGGTAGGCACATATATTACCCGTCACTTGTAAAGTTGAGTGCCCCCGGGCATTGACCATCATGATTGTAATGAAGCTGAAGATCCTATGTTTTTTTAGCGGCATTATTATATTTTGTTTGCATTTTGATGGTAACCATCTTGATGAGGACTGACCAATGATGATGACTATCATGTTGATGATAATGATGATGCATGTAATCGAAGCTGAAGATCCTAATGGAGATGGCATTCTCTTTTATTTGCATTTTGTGTTAGTGTGTGACATTAATGATGACGATGATCCATCGATCACGATGATGACTTGGACCCCGTCTAAGATCGATTTATGCGACATCTAGTGACAAGGTATTGCAATTCGAAATACGCAATACTTTTCGTAATTGAATGATGTGTTAAAGTATTCACACCACATCATTTTATCAAATTATGAGCTTTATTTTATCATATTAAAGTTGATGAAAACCACCTCAGGAAAAACTCATTTTGAATCCATGCACTATATAGATAGAGGTTATTTATATACTAGTATTTATTACACAGAGGCTAAGAGGAAATTGCAACATTTGACATTAACATTCAATATTATGGATGTTTAATTGTATGTGAAGTATAAGTTTACCTTTTTACTCCTTGTTCATGTTGTTTGGCAAAGCCAAAGTAGCACATGAATTACCTGATGATTACAGCACACAGTGGAACCCAACTAAAACATGTACACATTATCCAGGAAGGTTTAAAATGCCAATTTTTGTTTAAAATAACAGCAGAATTATATATGTAACTGCCATGTCTGAAGCAAATTTGAAACTGGCAGTTGACCTGACCCTGACCTGGATGTAGTAATATTATACCACTTATTCTTAGTATTATTTTTCTTCACAATTTCCCTCTGGGTGTTGATAGTGTAAATACCACTTGTTAAGTATTCAGATATTTGGATAACGTTCTTAGTGGTGGCTTACTATTATACCACTTATTTTAGATGCTAACTACATGCAGTATTCATACCACTTAATAAGTATTCGATGCTAGCTAGTATTCATACCACTTATTTTACATGCTAGCTAGTATTCATACCACTTAATAAGTATTCAGATTTTAGATTTTAGTATCAAACCAAACTGAAATTTAGTATTGAAACCAGGAGAATACATTCAACCACAAAAATACCATTAAACAAGTATTCAGAAGACAACATGAATATATTCAGAATACTTATTAAGTATTCAAGTTTGGTAAGGGTAGTTCAAAAGTTGGGGCCTTTTATGAACGACGTATACACTGGTTTATGTGATTTCATACTTTGAAGTTGTTATAAATAAAAACAGGACCGTGACCACTGAAAAGTTAATTAAGAAGAAAATGGTCATACAGTCCCGACTAATTAGGTGAAAAAATAAGCACCATAAGACATTTCTTTTACAAGTTCAACAAAACATTGTAAATGAAACAGAACTGTTATCTTCCATCTTTATTCAGATTTGTATTGAACGTAAGAACGTGGCCAATGTAAAGTAAAGCTTGTGAGTGGTAGGGGCGTTTTATGAACGACGTATAATCATGATAATTTTTATCATTTAGGCCTATACTTAGCAAGGTCTTTTAAAAAGAAGAAATTTGGTACAAAAATCATGGAAATCGGTAGTAGGGTTGTTGAGAAATTGTCGTTCAAAGTTCACATGGCGATCATCGCTGTAGCCCTGCAACAACGATAACCTTCCTCATAGGCATCGCATTAATGGGTGAATATTTATAAAGTTTGTTTGTTTGTTAATTAATTCATTAATTATCAAACGGCGATGTCGCTGTAGCCCTGTAACAACGGTAACCTTCCATGTGTGCATCATAATTTACATATTATACGGTAATTAATGACTGAGTATTGTTAAAAGTTAATGTTTTTATTTAATGTTAATTAATAATTATTTATCTCTTCTTTAAATAAGATAATTAATGAATGGAAACCGATCATTATGCAGATTTATGATTCCTGGCTGATTATGGGAAGCAAAGCAATAATTATGAATATCAATTAAATTTAAAATTTACTAATGTTCCTCTTCTTCATTATATAGTGGCATTAGGCCTATTAATTAAATTACTACAATGTTGTTTTGAATCTCTCTCGTTCGTTTATTTAATTTGCTGAATTAAGTGATTTATTTATTGCACTGAGTTAAGGGCTGGGGTAGCGACGTTGGTCAGGGTAGCCCCTGTCGAAAAGTAAAGATGACCTACACTCATTATCATGTGTGATAACTACCATGGGTCAATACATGCCATGTATACTCTTTGTTTACTAACTTTTATATCTGGTCAGATTTTTGGGGCAAATTAGTGAAAAAGCGGTTTTTTGCACATTTTTCATTAAAGAGAAATGTCAGAAACAATCGCTGTTGGACAGTTGTTATACATACATACACACAAAATTTCAGTATGGTTTTAGCATCTGCGAATTTTCCATTTAAATATTACAGTTGAATTTGTCTTCCCATTTTAGTGTTTTCTGTCGGTTTTATGTATGTACTCGCATTAAGAATCATTTTCACAATGGCATGCTCAAAATTTTGTTTTCACCGTCGGCATTTCGTGCAAACATTATGCACATTACAACCGAATTTTATTCAAGTCACTCTCCGTGTATATTTTGGTTGCTACCGAAGTTTGCAAGTGATAAAAACAACTGGTACAAGGGACAACTTGGACTTATTTAGTTCTTCGTAAATCTTCTTCGTAATTATTTGGGTGACAAATGTCGGTTTTTGGGTCCATTTGGTAATTCACATTTTCTTACTCACCGTGCTGCACCTATGAAACTTGACGCACATTTCTTCTTCTTTAGCATACTGCCATAACGTCCCATTTTGGAACTAATCTTTATTGAAAATTACCAAACATTTCCTTTGAATTTGCACGATTTCGGCACACCATCCATTTTAATAGCTGACTAGCCTGAGTCCCTCGGCCCGACCTCGAAACAATTCAAAAACACCTGCAAGCACAACCTGATGACCATGCGTAAGCAGTTGAAGGACTGGTGGATCAAACCTAAACAGCTGATCATGTACCTGACCGGTCACATGCTTGGTCAGCTGATCCAATTTGCAATTTAGTCTCGTAGTCTCATATACACTGTTTGTACCCGTACAAATCAACTGAAGAAAAAGTGCATTGTAAAATCGAATGTCTGTGTGAAATTTATATACTGTAACGAGGTTGGATCAGCTGTTGGTTTGTTTACTTCTGCTCCGATCAGATAGATATCAGATGAGATGTTCGTTCAGTGAAAATTATAAACTTCTATGCAGTATGTCATCATGATGTGAAGTGACATGATATTTTACCTTTTTTGAACCTAGTATAAACCACGTCACGGCACGGCATGCATGTTGTTATATTGTAAGCTTTCTAAAATTAGTAAACTGCAACTTCCTGGTTTTGTAATTGTATATCGATTCAGACATGGGCATGACACATTTCACATGCCCTGTATGGTGTATTGGATATTGCATGAGTGTCAACATTTTGCAACAAACAAGGCTTCACAGTTAAAGCCATATTATAACATTTTCATACAAAATAGATTAGCATTTCTTGGCCATAAAATGTTACTTTTACTGTCAGATATGTGGCCATCCACCACGAAGTGCCACGGCTCTAGATCATGTTCTGTTTATTGCAGATTTTGAAAGAAATCACTTTCAGCTTTAAAATGACACCTCAACCAGCTTCATCTGACATCTGGAAGTGATGTTATGGTTCATCAAAGGTCAAATTCCTACTATATTTTACATAGAAATCCATATACTGTTTTTGATTGTATCTCAAAATGGAAAATGCTGACTTTACGACCAGTTTGTGGTGGATGGGCACATATGTCCCCTTTTATTTTTGATCCGAACAACTCACGACAAAGCAAAGAAAATTTAAATTTACTTCCAGCGCATATGTCACCAATACGTTCCACTCGTTCGGTCATGTTATGGTACGACCCTTTGTGTAGATCACCATCCCGAACACCGTGTACGTACTATGTGTAATGACCATCGTGTATGCGTTCGACTAATAATTCCATCGTAATAATAAAAAACGCCGGTTCCATCATTTTATTCAAAATCTTGGATTTTTGACAAAACTACACAGCACCTAGAGTCTTGATTTTTGCAGGGTATATTGGTTTATAGGGGTACTACACCCTGGCCAATTTTGTGCCTATTTTTGCATTTTCTCAAAAATAATAGCGCATTGGTGAGAAGTAAGATGTATATTATAGGGGCAAGGACTACAACTACTGCACTGAAAATTCAGCAACTCAAGACAAGTAGTTATTGATTTATTGATCAAATATTGGTTTCCCTCATTTTTGACTGTAACTCCACAACTGTTGTCTGTGCAGAAATAAAATTTACTGTGCAATAGTTGTACTCCTTGCCCTATAATATACATATCTTACTTGTCACCAATGCGCTATAATTTTTGAGAAAATGCAAAATAGGCACAAAATTGGGCAGGGTGTAGTACCCCTTAATAAAGTACAATATAATCGTGTAAAAAACAAATTTTAAAAAAATCAGCGAGGGCGTCATTCTCAGTAAATGTTATAATATGTCTTTAAAGGAGGATTTCGTGATCCTAGCATTTGACATTTTTCAGTATATATCCACGAAAAAAAATTCAGTTGATTCGGATTTATTTGCGAGTTATGCATGATTATGTGAATTACACTGTTCCATAGGCCACTGTTGTAATTTCGTTCTGGTATACCAGATGGAAAATCAAATGTGACGATATTTTTGTTAAACGAATTAATCTGCCAGAAATTTTTGGTACATAAACATTATGTAGCCAGAGGTTTCCAGTGGTTTAAAAATCTCAACTTTTTTGGAAACAAGTGGGGGGATGAGGCTGTGGATCACGACATGCCCTTAAACAATTAGATGCACCATCTGCATTGGTCATCCACCATTCATGTCCGCAATATCAATATAGGCCTATAGGACACATGGATGTGGGACGGGGATCTCAGCATGTTGTCATTGGCAACTCCATGTCTGAGCCATGCGCACTTCAATTCGGCCTACCACAGGGATCGGTGTTGGGGCCGCAGTGGTTTATGATCTTTGCTCATCCATTTGCTGACATAGTCAGAAGGCACTATCTGCAATTTTATCTTTACGCAGATAACACTCAAGATTTATTTTGCCTACAAACCATGTGATTCTTCTAAAAGTATTTCTCAATTTATAAGCTGGCATTGAGGAAATCAGACTGTGGATGTGTGAAAACTTTCTTAAACTTAATGGCACCAAAATAACATTTCTCATTATCAGCTCAAAGCATCAGAAATCTAAATTTCCATCATTAATAATAATATCATCGGTGATTCACAAATTCCACCTTCTTGTGATGCACGCAATCTGCATGGGTGCTGGGATCTGGGTGTCATCTTTGACTCTGACATGTCTCATAAATTGCAAGTTTTGTCGTCTCTCAAAGCTGATTATTACAAGACACTGAAGCCAATGCTTGAATAGCCCATGGGATACCAGTACCACTAGCCAAGCCAGAATGAAACAAATAGCTCCAACAAGGAAACCTCTTCACAAATGTGCTATGTACAAGTAGACATGGGATCGGGCATGGGATACCATTCCTGGCGCACCTGTAAAAAAATTGGTGGTGTGTATTTCTCTAAACTTTTAACACTTTGACGAAGGCTTCATCAATCATTCACAACTTTATTCGAATGCCTTTTTACTAGATGTAAGATTACAAAGGGTGAATGGTCCCTGTAGAAAATTCTTATCTATAAGGCACTGCTTATTGCTTTTAGACACTCAAATATTGGGCACACAGTATTGGGCATAATCACATACATATGTATTCAGATACTCTAACACCTCCATAGTTTTATTTTCAAGTAAGAGAGTTAATTCCAAGTGCCCAATAATAATCTCATGAATGTTCACATGCAGATTTTTAAAGGTCTGCAGCTGCTATCTGCAAATATAATTTTGTAATTTGAAATGTTTGAGCATGAGTTTTGTTTGCTTAGTAAGAGTGGGATTAAAAGTTAAACATGACCTAAACAAAAATGTCTGAAATTATTGTATTGCTGTATGTGCTATCTCCTTTTCATAGCCCAGCTATAGAACACCAACAGGGTATTTTATAACCACTCCTAAGAAAACACATGCACATGCTGCAGAAATCGATGCTCCTTTATATTATCAATCATTGGGATTGCCTTTTAACCCATACTACTCTATTTGTCTCAATATTTGAGTGCAAATTGTGAGTGCAAACACCACTCTGACCCTCCTTAAATGTATTGTTTGAGTTCATTTTATCACGTCAATGAATTAACATCATTGTTATCAGACGTGTAGCTGTAGGTTATCGGAACAGTGGGGGCACAGCCTTTGCAATGCAACCGGCTATGGGAGCTTACTCCAAAGGAAAGATCAGGAAATTTACCTTTCTAACCAGGATATGAGTTACAAACATGCCACTAGCAACATGCATTTAACACTAGGTCTTAGGTAAAGTTTTGGTGTGTAAAATTCAAAAACCTGGGTGTGTAAATTTAAGATTTGTGTACAAAGTATAGACCACGCGTGGGCAAAAACTGGGTGTGTATTTTCAAATTTAAACACAGTCTTCCTACATGGCTGGCTGCATAGTTCATACATGTAAGCCCTTGATTTGATGTAACATTTATATATCAATAGTCCATCACCACACTAGGTACACACAAAATTGTGATTTTTTTTTACTTAAAATAATTTTGACTTGGACACTCGAGTCACTCGTGTACCGACGATCTGTGATGTACGTACTGATGGTCCATGATTAGGGGAGGAGCACTGGAATTGTTACAATGGACCATATGGAACAGAATAGTTACTGGTTATACAATAAATATTGATTGATCTATATTAGGAAACAGTGAATTCCATTACCCCCAAGTTTCACTGTAGAATACAGGCATACAATTTTCCCTTGGACATCAGTTGTGGGAAATCTACCTAGGCCCAAACTCTCCAGACCACCTTGGGGCAATAGTCTGTACAATAATATTTCTATCATGAGCAACTAATAGATTGTATTTGTACTATAATGAGGCCTGGAAACAATGGGGAATTCAGGAATCGCATTCCTAAGGAATTTGGTAATCTAGAGGGAAACTGTGCTTTTTTTTTTTAAAAAAATACATATATAATGGTGGGAAATCCTGATATTTTGGAGGGAAATAATTTTTTTCCAGGCCTGTGTATAATGCCGCTAACCTCTTGGTCATTTGGGTACATAGCATAAACTGGGAATAATACAATGAAGACACTTGATCACAACCTTGAACTTATCATAATCTTTTAATATAATTCATCACCATTTGTAATAAATATACATTTGTTGAACATGATTACTGATATTATTAAAATTACTGACATTATTTCTGTACATATCATATCCTTATGAACATGGCAGAGTGCCAAATGACAGTTCATCATAATATAAATTGTCCCCCTTTAACATGTGAATTACAATTGGAAACAGATTCCTGTAAGGCCAACAAAAATTATGGGCCCGAACGACCCAGATTTTCCATTTTGGGAGGATATTTTTTTATTTGGGCGCCAAAATTTATTGATTTTCACTGACAATTTTTGAAAGTATTCAGAACATTTTCAAAATATGTTTGCCAAAGAAATAGAACAAATTAATTCTTGCCAAATGTTCCAAGCTTTTGGTGATATTTGGGTCATTTTAGCCTCTTGGAAAAGCAGTGCTAGACACTGAATGTTGTATGAAATAAATAAAGCTTTAAAAAATATAGGCCTAATTAATGAATTAATTAACAAAAATAAAAATCCTGACCAAACCTTTCATACTTGAGAAGTCCATCCACCAGTAAAACATGAGGTTTTTTCATCCCTAATGGTTACATGTTTGTAAAGGACACACCATTTGATACTCGGGGGGGAGGAAGTTGGAGTCGGGGGAAGAAAAACTTCCTACCCCCACCCTGAGAATCTAATGGTGCGTCCCTAATGTACATATCCCATGAGCAGGGACAGGCGATTTGCGCGGAACTTTTTTTCCGCGCAATCTCCGCGCAATTGGCTATTTTTTTCCTATGGGCAGGGATACATGATTTGCACTGAAAAAAAGTTCCGCGCAATCTCCGCGCAATTTGCTATTTTTTCCGCGCAAATCGCCTGTCCCTGCGCCATGAGTAGGGGTTCTCAGATAATGCTTGGTACACATGCCCTTTCCAGAAACCTATTCAAGATTATAAGACAGTTTGATTCTGATAACCCTTACTGAGTCATCACGGGACTAGCATGAATACCAAAACAAAATCCAATTTGCCAGCAAAGTGGTTACATTTTTGGTAACTGGATCACACACCTTTTGGAATTGGTAGTACATGCCATAGACTTTGTGTTTTGATCATTTCGATCGTGGTGCAGAACTCAAAAGTGTGATCCAGTTGGCATAGTGATAATCGGATTACACATCACTTCGCTTGACACCATTTTGAAGAGACTGTTTCCTTATATATCGGGGGAAAATATCATTTTATGTCTCAAAGCTTGCACAGATCTAGAAATCAAGTGAAGAGTGCTTCCCCCCCAACTCAAACTAATCAGAATAAGTTACATGAATTCTTATAATGCGCGCAAATATTTTCGATAATTGAAAGTGTCATTTTAGAAGTTCACAACATATTTTCCAACAAATGCTTCAAACATTTTGACCTACGTTTTTGTGAAAAGAAATGCGCTGCGCACTGCAAGATGAATGTGGCAGCTTTGAGTGTGTGGCAGCTTTGAGACATACTTCTTTTAAGCCTTAACTTACATCACATGTAGGTAATTTACTCTACTTCAAAAGGGATATTTGATGGCTACAAAACATAAAAGTTTGATCTTAAAAGTGGATGGTCTATGGAAACTGAACATCCCTTGGTGAACAAGAGTCATATTCAATAAGGAGTCTTGTCAAGAACCACTGCAGTCCCACCCAAACCTTTTCTAACTGACAGCCTAATGTTAATAACCCCAATAGAAACTCTCTCTGATTAATACCCAGGGGGCCACTCAAGTTCCACAGTGTACACATCCATTACCCTCAGACCGAGAAGCCAAAAAGGACAAGGACACAAAGATTTTGCTAATCATGGATGGCACTCCATCAAGTTGCCTTTTATTGAGCGTTTGAATTTGTTTCAGAATTCACACCAATTACCTTTGATCTCAGCCGAAATAAAATTAACAAAATATATAATATTCTCATAGAGAAACGTTATTGGACACATTTGGAACACGACAGCCGCCATCGAATTCCCCTTACCCCAGTGACCGCGACTGGAGTAAAGTGTTACACTTTGTACTATTGAAATCAGATCAAAACCTATCCTAGGGTAGACCTACCCCCCTAGAATTAAATTCCCGAGTGTACAACTCTGAAACCGTTGATTAACATAACATATCATGGCTGAGACCCACACAAGGTATATATACTACTGGTGCATACAATACAAGATCTCCGAGGGTGGCTGTTCCCTGGGATTCCACCAACAGGTGTGTAATTGACCTGAAGGTTACAATGGATAAAAGGATTATTGTGACTTACTCGTCTACCTGTGCATGTGTATCATTATAATTTACAAAAAGAATATCTAAAATCCCAATCTTCAACAATTACTAATGTACTATACTCGAGCAACAACCAAATTTTTGCACATATAACTCTTTTAACATGTACTGATTAATGACAGCTCTCCATTTTCTAGAACTGATATATATATAATTTATAGAAGGGGAACAATATTATATTGTGACCCTTATCTTTGAAGATCTTGTGCTTATTTGAAGATCTCTGAAAGCCTTTCTCTCTGTTACCTATGGCATCTGTGATAAACACATTTGGAACTTACAGGCTGGTTAATTTAAAATAACATTCTGAAAATTTGTACCATTTTGCTTGTACTCCTGATCTATTGAGACTTTCTGCTTATCCAGTATTTCTCTATATTGCAATAACATAATTTATATAACATTTAACGATAATGTCCTCACTACTTTACTTGCAGCTATTTCTGTAAAGGATTCCCTCTTCGCATGTGCTGATTTAAGCCCTTATATCACCTAAGGACAATTATAAATAATCATACTAATGCAACATAATTGACATATCATAATACATTTCCTTTGTTTGTTATTGAGCTGTTAACTTCTCTCTATTCCTTTACTTCATGAGAGTGAATTATCACTCTTAATTATGTGTTCACTAATATATACTTTTCATTGCCCCCATACCCTTATTGGGAGTGGTGGGTGGGGAAATTTCTTTCCGATGTTTACTTGATGGAGAGACATTCATAAATGACTCACAAACTCGATCGCGCACTACATGTAGATGTTTACAAAATCGATGTCACCTATTGATCCCCATGCCAACACCACAACACACAGCATGGAGCTAGCATGACCATACCCGGATCGACAAACACAATAGGGATCGTCCATTTCTCGCCATGGGTAAATTTGTTTTCCTTTCGCTTTGCTCGTAAAACATTATTACCCTCAGACCGAGAAGCCAAAAAGGACAAGGACACAAAGATTTTGCTAATCATGGATGGCACTCCATCAAGTTGCCTTTTATTGAGCGTTTGAATTTGTTTCAGAATTCACACCAATTACCTTTGATCTCAGCCGAAATAAAATTAACAAAATATATAATATTCTCATAGAGAAAACGTTATTGGACACATTTGGAACACGACAGCCGCCATCGAATTCCCCTTACCCCAGTGACCGCGACTGGAGTAAAGTGTTACACTTTGTACTATTGAAATCAGATCAAAACCTATCCTAGGGTAGACCTACCCCCCTAGAATTAAATTCCCGAGTGTACAACTCTGAAACCGTTGATTAACATAACATATCATGGCTGAGACCCACACAAGGTATATATACTACTGGTGCATACAATACAAGATCTCCGAGGGTGGCTGTTCCCTGGGATTCCACCAACAGGTGTGTAATTGACCTGAAGGTTACAATGGATAAAAGGATTATTGTGACTTACTCGTCTACCTGTGCATGTGTATCATTATAATTTACAAAAAGAATATCTAAAAATCCCACACAAGTTTCTATCTGGATTAGAAACTTGCGAACCACCCCCCTCCCTTTTTTTTGTAATTTTGAGTAAAAGTTTTTTATTCACCATTATTGGATGGGGCAATTATGCATGAATAGCGCTCTCCCATCTTCCATGAATTTCTTAATACACGATAATGTGAGCACTCCCCCATTTCTTTCCACTTTTAATCCTGCATTTTTATACAAAAGGAAAAAGGGGTTAATTGACCATAAGTAATTGCACGTAAACATATCTTCATGTTTGATAACGCTACTGATATCTAAATGGGGGCTCATGAAGGATATTGTCTAAATGTTATTGTTGACCCATTGAAATATATATCACAGTTTGCCCATAATTGGCTCAGTGCCACTAATCGCTCATTAGCATAAAATAACACTAACATTCTTACTGGATTTTGACTGAAATACATGTAATTCTCTACAATAACAATACTAATTGTGCTGGCCCTATATGTTACGGGATACATTGATCTCTATATTGTATATTCACAATTGGACATTGGCCGAAATCAACGCGATAACTAGCCGGCTGCGCAACCTCACAAAAATCTTGAAAAATTGAGGGCATAGTACTTGGCCCCAAAGTCTAGCTATCCCATGCCAACCTGGAGTTGATTCCTACTTCCCGTTAAAACAGACTTAATCGCCCCAATACCAGCACAATTGACTATTTGTTATTAATGCCTCTGACATATTCATTCTTCTGAACACTCTTTAATAATAATAATAATAATAATATTTATTTCTCATATAGCGCAATTACATCAAAAGAACTCAAGGCGCTTTACAAAACATGACATTAAAAGCACATACATATGTAAAATATGAGAACAATATTTGAATTTACAATTTTAAAACATACAAATAGTTTGAGGAAACCAAATATTAAAAACCAGTTTGAAAAAGACAAGTAAGATATTGCACAGCATGAGCCTAAAAAGGCAAGATCGAACAAAATGCAATTGACTGTGAAATATACATTTTAAAACGACAAATAGCAAACAATGCACACAATACATACTGCACAACATAAATGCAACAGCAATTTTAACATGAGAATACACTACGCCACAGAATAACGTGTTGCTGAGATAGAACCCGCACGTGATGTGATCTACTCAAATACCTATTCATACTATTACGTAACGCAAAGCACGTCAATATATCTAACTCAGGGTGCTCACCACCGTATAGATTATTACATCTTGTAACATTTTACTCAGAACGCATATATGCAATTCAAGTTTTTAGAAACATAGGTATTAATGATATTCCGAGTCCCATATTCATTAGTCCAATGAAACTTTCCCATGTGGTCCCCTAAAGTTTTCGTCCAACTCTTATCAAATTTTTATACCTGATGTCTTTTCACTCCACTTCAAAAGTCCATTATCCATGCAAAGTTGGATGCTCTCTAAGTTAATTCTTCTTTCTTCAGTTATCCGAAGAAGTTGATTTGTGCTTAAGCTATTTCATAATCAACATCGCACTGGTTACTTGCTTTAGTACTTTTCGTCAACAATTGGAAAATCGCAATCATAAGAAAACTTTTCGCATATCTCAGGCAGATAATCAGGTTATTCTGAAGTTGATTTGTGCTTAAGCTATTTCATGATCAACATCGCACTGGTTACTTGCTTTAGTACTTTTAGTCAACAATTGGAGAATCGCAATCATCAGAAAACTTTTCAGGCAGATAATCAGGTTATTCGTGCGAGTAGTGGATAGAGACCTTGTAATCTGAGTAGGTACACACATTGCACTGGACAGTACACTGAAGCACAACCGCACATACGGAACCCAGTGATTGGGTTAATTCCATTTGCGTCGGAAACATTGGACAAATGTGGATAACAGCATTCTGCCTGATGTCTTGCTTTATTTTCAGCATTCTCGAAGTTTATTTTCAGCATTATTTTCAGCTTTCAGCATTCGCGAAGTTCATGCGACCTTTAGTTCATATGTTGTGCCTTACAACAGGGCCGGTCATTGCAAAATCATGCCCAACACATCTTGCACTGGACAGTACACTGTAGCACAACCGCACATACGGAACAGTGATTGGGTTATTTAATTCCATTTGCCTCGGAGACATTGTACAAATGTGGATAACGGCATTCTACCTGATGTCTTGATTTATTTTCAGCATTCTCGAAGTTTATTTTTAGCATTAATTTTCAGCTTTATTTTCAGCACTCTCGAAGTTCATGCGACCTTTAGTTCATATGTAGTGCCTTACAAAAGCACCGGTCTTGGTAAAATCATTCCCAACACATCTTTCCAATTTCCAATACTTGACGGAATGCACAAATTAATATTTTCCGTGCCATGTTCAACTGTGGTTGATCAATTGATGCGATTTTATACAACAAGAGAAGCCCTAAAGTATAATTTCCATTGGCTGGACTCCGACTTCGTAACTTATTTGGTTCAATAGTTCTGACTTCTGACAGTCTCTTTGTGAAATGCATGCTCTCCCATGTATAAGTGCTCGTGCGTAAGTTCAGTTTCGCAGATAACACCAATTTTCAATATGCTTCGCTTTGCATCTGACAGTCTACTTTCGGCTCACACAATGTCTAGTAGTCACTAGCAATTATGGGTGTCCAGGTGTACATGTTCATAAAGGTCAGGCTTCCTTATTGCCACCAGCATCAAAGTGTCATTGGTATTGTCTGCAATAAATAAAAGACAGAAAAATGGGAAACAACCTGCCAGCACATCTAATTACCATGTGTAACTTGAGATTATATTTGCGATCCCAACCAAGACTTGGTCTCATATCAATCAAGACATGTGATTTTTGATTTTTTATCAATTTCTTTCCCTGATTCGCCAACACTTTCCTGTTCCCTCTTGTTATGCAGATAATTATTTGTGCGAACTTCTTCCTATGCAATTTTAACCATTTCAAATTATGAACTTAAAGGACTTACATGTTTATGCTTGCATCATTCTTTCTGCTTCCACCCGACAACTAAGTTGCAACTATCAATTATTGCTCCTCACTAAATGACCAAGACCTGACTGTCACAATCTTTGCCTTAATAACCCTTATCCCACAGTAAAATGCTTAGACACAATAATACTTGATATTTGTATCGCAAACGGCCGCGCTGAAGGGACACATTTTCTCCCATTTTCACAAAATCTTATTGACTTGACCTCGAGCCATTTTTATCCCCATATTCCATGAAATTCAGACCTCTTTCTATTGAATTTCCTGATTCGATTCACTTATGACTAGTGGTTACACTTCCACGAGGAGGTCTACGGGGAGAATTTCTACAAGGTACCGGGTCAATGGGGAGTATAAATGTATTTGGGCACTCATAAATTACTCCTTTAAAAATACAGACCAATTCGATGTCATTTGATGCCCTAAGAATGATCACAAAATTATCAAACTATCTGTAGACCCTTCTTCACCCAGTTATCGTGAAATAATCTTCCGTTGAAATTCTGAACCTCACATTACGTATACCATCGAGTTCTATAAATACTTGAAGTTTATACATATTATTCCTGTCGAGCACCTGATCAAAGCCTAACAAGGGCATGACGTTCACATCACTTCCTCCCTACTTAAAAGGTATGCCGTATGATCAAGCTCCACTCACCTAACCGAAAGCACAAACCTCATAAACCCTGGCCTTTTATAATTTTTTTTCAATCCAATCAAATCCAAATATCGATTTTTTCGGTGTATTTTGTCACGAAAAGTGACTAAAATTAGATCGCCATTTAGACGACCAATCAAAAGAGCATTGCATGCGTCCAATTTTTTTTTTTTTATTTATTTTTTTTTTCCAATCCAAATATCCATTTTTTTTTTTTTTTTTTTTTCGATGTATTTTGTCACGAAAATTGACTAAAATTAGATCGCCATTTAGACAAACAATCCAAAGAGCATAGCAGGGGTCCAAAGTTTTTTTTTTTTTTTTTTTCCAAATAACAATTCTAGTCCAGGGACTATATTGGCCCGTGCCAGTTTATCGATGCATTCTGACTGACATTAGCCCTACACTACCGACCACTTTTAGATGAAATCGACTAGGTTACCTTATAAATATGGCATTATGCCCCAAGTAACCATTAATCCACACAAGCAGTAATGCATAGTAATAACCCATGTGACCTGCATGCATTGAATAGGCCCTATACATTTTATGCAAAACAAGCATAGACATAATCGTCAATTATGACGGTAAATCATGGTAAGGTAAAAAAAAGTAAATCACACAACCAGACATGCATTAATTAAATACACCTTTTATGCAGAGTAAGTAAGTCTTAGACATTTTGAAGAAATTATGAAGGTAAAATAAACCCATGAGTCACGGTAAGTCCATGTTATGCTAACTCCCACAATTTGCTTGCATTAACTTTAAAAAGCAAGCCTGGAAAATGTCCAAAATTTGACCAAAACAAGTTGAAATTCGCCAAGTTTCTAAGGGAGACGGGCTGTCCCTAGTACCGCCACCTTGATGCACGAAATGGGAAAATGGACCCGGAAATTTTAGAAAATCATGGCATTTTCAGATTTTCTATAGATAATTTTAAATTTGTCACAATGACTTGCCTTTGCGAAATATTTTGCCAATCAGTGGCGATATATATTATGATCTGCACTTCGTATCTTCGTATTAAAGCTAATTATCTTCTTATCATGCATATTATTTGTTAGGGATTCCCCCGATCACGTGACCGTTGGCCGACCGCATTTTCACCCATGTGTAATTAATCTCGCCACGCACACAGCGAAATTGGTCAATGACTTTTTGATACTCATTTTCCCAAACTCGAACATAATTTTTATTAATGAACAAAATAATTCAATCGTTCTACAATCTAAATAAGTACATATTCAGTGTTATTTTTGTGACTTTCGAATATTATTTTGATGTATATTAAGCGGGAAATCGCGAACTAAATGCCCCGGAGAGATCGAATTGTGCGTAAACTTGTGTAAATAATTGTTATTCAAAATAATGATGCTTTCATACTACCAGACAACGGACGCAACCAACTTGTTTGATACGTCATGCAGGGGCATAACTTGTTCATGACGCTTGAATGCCCCTATTGTTATTATTATTAATTTTGTTATTTATTACAACTCTGAACATAATTTGACATCAATCCTCTATTTGACTTTCCAACTTTTAATACGTAAACCTAGGCTACATGATCCCCACATGTTTGTGATTTAAACTAAACGGGTCCTTCGAACCTCCAATTTCATGAAAACCGACAATGTTTCCTTTGCACCCAATTATCCTTTTTACCAATATCTTTTTCCGGCCCCTCGCTAAAAGCTTCTAAAAGTAAAATACGACCCAAGAATACGACTCTCAACCTTGCCCTAAAAACATACCAGATTGCTGAAAACCTAACTAGCCTAAATGAATACGAAGCAATCAAATGCGACAGTTTAATTAGCTTAAATTTTGCAAACCCCAATTCCGCACTGCAAAACTTGACTCTTGTCCAAATTCGCCGGGGAATAAACATTATCTCAATCAAACCATCGTTGATCGTCATTGGTTTTCAATGGGAAGTCAATGTTTGCTTTATCGTGATATCGATTGATTCGCCCAGAGCTCAGATTTCCTGAACTGAACCGTCTCATGAACCCTGACCTATGCCCTGACGTCATGAGCGCGCCGTTTAATTACGTCTTGCCTTATTTGGATCTTGAGCTACCATATTTGGGTGCGACTGATAATTTACGTTGTTGACAATCCATCCCCAGTTTTGTATGTGGGGCCATAATTGGGTCATAACCGCACCTCATATGAATTATTCATAGGATCACGCTCGATAAACAAACAATATTAATGCGCAAAAGCCACAGGAAATAATGCCACGTTTTGGAGCGTTTTTCGTGTGCCAGAACCTAATAAATATAATTGTTATTTTGACGCCTTCAAATGCAGAATCAAGTCCACAATTATACATAAAATCATTCTCACCCGATTATGTTATCCATCTACATGTCCACGGAACAAAAATACTCGATCCAGAATCTGATGGCTGCTTGCTTGAATAGTGTTGACAATTAGATTCGACCCGGTCCATGAGACCGTGAAACTACCAGCAGATACAAATCATACAATCAATTTCCACGATTGTATACGGATATTATAGCTACCGAGACGTCCTCAGAAATATTGATATTACTATCCATATTTTTTACATCAAAGTTTTAGCATTGCGTTGATGCCTGGCCTCTGCGTATTTGTGCTTGAAATCTACATTTTGTATAACAGCAGCCGATCCGATGCAATTGTACATATCTTAGCGTGTGATTTCGGAAAATTAAATTTGATTTTCCGGTACTTCAATTCGAGTTTTGAGATGAACATGAACCAGCCAGGCATCCTTTTTAGACGTAATACAAACACAATATTGTTGTGCAGTAAGCAGAGAAATTTCTTTCCGATGTTTACTTGATGGAGAGACATTCATAAATGACTCACAAACTCGATCGCGCACTACATGTAGATGTTTACAAAATCGATGTCACCTATTGATCCCCATGCCAACACCACAACACACAGCATGGAGCTAGCATGACCATACCCGGATCGACAAACACAATAGGGATCGTCCATTTCTCGCCATGGGTAAATTTGTTTTCCTTTCGCTTTGCTCGTAAAACATTATTACCAAAGATTTTCAAAACATACCCTTTAAAAACAGGGTTTTTCCTTTTGAGCAAAATACACCCCTTAACAGGAATTTAACTCGGTTGTGCAACAAATTGTCCCCCTAAACCAGTGAGATTGTACCTGAAAGATACCCTTAGGAGTATTTGTTCGTAAAGATATCACCCTTACAGGTTTATGATAAAATAAACCCTAGTACATGTTTTTGTTTATAATTTTCTAATATTTATGTTAGAGTTATGTTCTTTATGCAAAACATGCCATGGAAACTCGCTTTGTGAATAGCGGGATCATTAAAATTCGCATCTTTCTGGGCACTTGTGTATATTTTGAAACTTTTGAAACTCCCTGTGAATTAATATAAGAGCTAAAACTGTTTGTTTGTATTATTTCTTCTTTAAACTGGGACACAATTACATGTAATCAGTTAAATACCACACTAAATCATCTGTTCATCCTTGAGGTCACCTAAAATACTGTAAACATGTATGGGCTTCTCACTGATACTAGTACCAAAATCTCCAATCTGAATGAAGAAAAAGAGGGCCTTTAAACTGATTACAGACACATTATCTCAATTATCAGTTATCACTTGCTTGTTCATGTAATATGAAAAACTATCAACATTTGGTTTAAATTGGATTTGCAGAGACCAAAGGCTGTGAATGTGATACATACCCAATACCATACACCTGTGAGCATTGCTATATTGTTTCATACTGCATACAGGAACAAACAAGGGATATACTCATTTTTATAGTAGACAGCTTTACTGATCATCATTGATAAAATATGCCAACATTACAAAACAGCAAAGTTGGAATTAAACTTACTGTCAATCAAACTCAGAAACAGTTTATGATTTGTCATCATATAGTTTAGTGTTTCACTTTCACACATATAAGTTCATCTTCAAAGTTAGGTTTTATGCACAAATCAATTGTAGTCCTGGGGCCGGGGATAGCGGGGGCGTACCCGGGGATGTAATTTTGGAAACTGTTACAAACATGTTACAGTCCCGGCTTAGTCCCCGCAGGGCGGGGCACTATTTCTGTGTACATCCTGGGGTACATCCCTGGCCAAGTCCCCGCCCCTAGCCCCGGGCACCATGTTCGAAGTCCCCACGAGTGTTTCCCCCGCATACGACCCGGCACGGTTGTGAGTACTCTTCTATTACGTCCCGGGTACACTCCCGGTGTAGATCCCGGCCTGTTTCAGAGGCATTACATCCCCGTACACTCCCCCACTATGTCCTCGCACTGCGGGGACACATTGAGCTGTTACATCCCCGGCCAAGTCCCGGCTCGACCCCGCTATTGCCAGGCCCTGGAGGGCCAGGACTACAATTGATTTGTGCATTAGTAACTAGAAACTTCTTTTGCTTGGGTGAAGTGTCTGTAATTCCATTTCTCCAGGCACCAGATGAATCAACCTCACTTTGGTCTGTTTTAAACCTTATCAAAGGCTGTGGTGAGTTTAATGATCGTCACATGCCAAATAGTTGATTAATTTCTGACTTCTATTATAAATACATGTTTGTTGAAGCTCCTAAAATAAAATGGTTAATTCAAACCACGCAATACACACAAAATGCCCTTGTCAGCATGCTACACGCACAGAGGAGCATGCACTGTGCTGAGTATGCTCTGTGCAATACAAAAATACACTCATTAATATGGCAATTACTTGACTATCAACAATAGCATTGATATAACTACTAATGATAATACAGAATGCCTACAAAAGGGATATATACAAGGTATAACAAAAGAAGTTTACCATTAACTTTTGGTTGTTAAGTTGACCAGGTGTGTAGCCAGATATATGTGGCTGCTAAGGGGCTGTTATTTTCTTCGGGCAGGGAGGGGTCATGATTATGTTGGTGACCAGAGTCAATTTTTATGAACCCCCTCCATCGCGGGCTGAACATTTTGTGGCACCCCCCCTCCCCAATTTTAGGCAGAATATTTTTATGACCACCCTTCTGCACGCATACCAGAAACAAATTTTCCCAAAAAGTCAAGAAATGTGTGCTTGATGGAAAGGTGACCACAGTACGGAAACATTTGTCGTTGTAACTAAAGATGGTGCAAAATGTGTGGTGGAGAGTGTAAATATGCATGTAGGGCAGTCCGGCACCCAAAATGTTTAATAGTCACATGCCCTTACACTCGGTTTCAGAGAAGTATGGCAGCTTGCTCAGATTGATGCGAGCACCCGTTAATGAGGGACATAATGCAGAGCTTTGTTTGTGCCAACCAACGTTTTGATGCGTAATTGGCCAATCAGATTACCGCATCTGTTGTTATGATTGTCAGATGATTGAATCAGCTAATCAGAACCCTACTTCTGTGTTTACACCGTGCACACTCTCAAAATGTAAACAAGTGCTGTTTTTCTTTCATAGAAACTGTAGTAATTTTATAACCTTCCTATTTTTGGTATCTCCTATTTTTGGTGTAAAAAATTTGACCCTCACTATTCTTTTGTATACAATTTTATGACCCCAAGTATATTCATGAACCTTTCTGAAGAAAATGACAGCCCATAAATTCACAAAACAGTCGCCTTTAATGTAAAGGTCATTCAGCATGTTTAAGCCAACCTGAAGCATTCAACCTTGTTCACCTCAACCACTTATATTGTCATTATTGGAGGTCAAGCTTCACCTCAGCTTACTTTCACCTTTTGCTCACAAATGTAAAGTCAACTTTCACTTTATAAAACATGCATCAAAAAGGTTTTCCATTGTCTCACTATTCATGCGTTCAATTTGTCACCACCATCAGTTCACAATGATGCCTGATGAAAGCAAAAGCCAAGTTTAACCTTGATCATATGAATGCTTTTAATAGTTCAAGCTGCTCCTAGTAGCTCATTTGACAAATCCAAACTTAATCAAAGCGGTATCCAAGAAGAAGAAGAAGAAAGTGGTGAAGCTTGGTGTGGCTTTAGGAAAGTAGCTCCAAGTTTTGTGGGATAGCAACCCCTGTAAATGTATTCCTTATTTTTAAGATGCCGGCTTTTGTAACAGTATCCACATCCAGTTTTGAAGCAAGTGTGAAGTGTGCGTGCTGTGGACAGAACAAAAATACAATTATTATTGACATATACCTCTGTGAAATTCCTAAAACACTATTTCCAAATCAATGTGTAAATTGTCAACAAGAAATCAAGGGCTCAGCAACACAACATCTTAACTCAAAATAGCATACCTGCCAACCCTAAGACCTCACAAATAGGGACAAATGTGAGAAAAAATCTGAAAATAGGGACATTCCTGAATTTTCTATACCTTACTGCAGTCATATTTTTGCAAAAATAGGGACACATGGTAAAATTGCTCTCTTTTATGCTATTTGTTTCTGTAAAAATAGGGACAGTTGGCAGGTATGAAATAACTAGTTTGAGTGTACTGTGTAAATACAAACCATGATGTACATATGATTTTGTGTCCATTAAAAGTAGGCACTGACAGCTTAATTTTCATATCATTATCAAAATCTCATTTTCACCACAAATGAAGTTAAGATACTGTGGCGCTTTAATTGGGGGGGGGGTGCCACCCCAGCCCCACCTTTCCCTGGTTCCGGAAAACTGATTTTGCTTCTAGTTATTTGTATTAACTGCAATCCACAAAATTACCAAGTGTTAATTATGGTATTTACCTATATAATTCCACGTTTTACCCCTGTCCGTATGTACACCATGCTTGCACTCATCGTGAACTTGGGATGTAATATTTTGCACACAAGAGAAAAAAGCCATATCCCAGTAAGGGCCAAAATTTATCTCAGTTTTGATAAGCAACCATGGCAATCAGAGACATGCAGTGGCATAGCTAGGGGGCAGGGGTGACACATGCCCTGGGCGCCAGGTTTTGAAATGATGATAGATTAAAAAAGGTGTTGATGAAAATATAAACTTTCTCAAATTACATAAACCAAATGAAATACCGGTACCTGTTATTAATGTTTCTTTTTGTAGTGTATCTATTGAGGTACAAGCTGTGAAAAGTTTGTATCCTTGCCCTGGGCACCACAACCCCATACATGTAGCTACGCCACTGGACATGCAACATAAAAAGAAATATATACTGGAATAACTGTTCTTACCTACAATGGCTTTCTAGTGTCAGTGGTGTGTGCCATTCATGGTATTGTTTGATCACATCTAAACCTGTTCTGCCCCACTGTAAAAATCATCCATTCTACATAGTTTTGCAAACTATTTATGTCTTCTCCATATCCAGGGGTGTGAAATGGCACAGTCACGCGCAACCAGCTACTCCTTGAGTGGGCGGGTACCTAGCCGCAATGCGGAAAGGAGGGTCTTACATCATAAATCCCTACCTTGGTACTGTATAGCTTAAGGACTGTGCAAATGTCTAGTTCCTTCCTCCAAGTGGTGCACCCCGGTAACTGCTCACCAAAGAGCAGGCAGATAGGGAGAGACGACTGGGTTCCGCTTGCTCAGGATAATTTATATAGCGGTTGGGCGTAGGGTTAGCTACCCTGCCCTGTGAAAAATCTTTTGGCTACAGAAACGTTAACAAGTGAACTTAGAGAAACTATCTTGGAAGAGGAAGGTTCTCCAACTGGAAGATTTATGACGCTGCGTAGTGAAAGCTGGAAGTATCCGGAAGCTGCACGGTTGATTCCCCTTCTCTCAACCAGGAACACAATTAATATTGGAACATGGAATGTTCAGACTATGTATCAGACTGGCAAAACAGCTCAAATAGCAGCAGAAATGCAAAACTATAAGATCACATTGCTTGGTTTAAGTGAAACCAGATGGATTCAATCAGGACAGAAAAGACTGACAAGCGGGGAACTACTGCTCTACTCAGGGCATGAAAATGATGATGCCCATCACACAGAGGGCGTTGGATTTATGCTTTCTAAACAGGCTCAGAACTCACTAATAGGTTGGGAAGCTCATGGATCAAGAATTATCAGGGCTGCATTCAGGACAACAGAGAAGAAAATCAAGTTGAATGTTATACAGTGTTACTCACCAACGAATGAGAGTGAGGACGAAGTCAAGGAAGAATTTTATGATCATCTGCAGAGTGTCCTAGACAAGTGCTCAGAGAAAGATGTCAACATCATCATGGGAGATTTTAATGCAAAAATTGGAAATGACAACACTGGTTATGAGGATATTATGGGAAGACATGGAATTGGAGATATGAGCGAAAATGGAGAGAGGTTTCTCAACACATGTGCATTAAATAAATTTGTAATAGGAGGCAGCGTCTTTCCACACAAGAGAATCCACAAGGCAACATGGGTATCACCAGACCACAAGACTGAAAATCAAATTGACCACTTCTGCATTGGCAAGAAGTTTAGAAGATCATTACAAGATGTAAGAGTGAAAAGAGGGGCAGATGTAGCATCAGATCATCACTTACTGATTGCCAAAATACAACTCAAGTTAAAGAAGCACAAGGAAACAACTATAAAGAGACAGAAGTACAATGTAGACCTCCTGAAAGATGAACAAACAAGAAAAGACTTTGGCTTGAAACTTTCCAACAGGTTTCAGGCATTGCAGGATTTACACCATGAAGAAGAAAATACCGTTGAAAACCAGTGGCAAAGCATCAAAGAGACAATAACATCTACTTGTAAAGAAGTAGTGGGACACAAGAAGCATCAGCAGAAAGATTGGATTACAGCGCAAACACTTAAGAAGCTAGAAGTAAGGAAACAGAAGAAATCAGTTGTGAATAATAGCCGTACTAGACAGTCAAAGGCTTTAGCAAAGGAAGAATATGCAAGGGCAAACAGGGAGGTTAAGAAAAGCATCAAAGCTGATAAGAGGAAGTACATAGATAAGATGGCAGATGAAGCAGAGGCTGCAGCAAACAATGGAAATATGAAACATCTTTATGACACTACAAGAAGGTTGGCAGGCAAATATAGTAAACCGGAACGACCAGTGAAAGACAAGACAGGGACAAAAATTTTGGACAAGGAACAGCAACTGGACAGATGGGCTGAACATTTTGAGGAGTTGCTCAACAGACCAACACCACCAAATCCACCAGACATTGAACCAGCAAAATCAGATCTCAACATCAACTGTGAAAGACCAAGTAAATTTGAAATCAGAAACGCAATCCTCTATCTGAAAAATGGTAAAGCAACAGGACCTGATGATATCCCTGCTGAAGCACTCAAGGCAGATATTGACACCACAACTGAGCTATTGTACACACTGTTTGGAAAAATCTGGGATGAAGACAAAGTTCCATCAGACTGGAAGGAAGGCTACCTCATCAAACTCCCAAAGAAAGGAGATCTCAGTAATTGCGCTAACTACAGAGGAATTACACTCCTGTCAGTGCCTGGAAAAGTTTTCAACAGAGTCATCCTCGAAAGAATTAAAAATGCAGTGGATCCACAACTTAGAGATCAACAAGCAGGTTTTCGCAAGAACCGATCTTGTATAGACCAGATTGCAACTCTTCGTATCATAATAGAGCAATCCTTAGAATGGAATTCATCAATATATGTAAACTTTGTTGATTACGAGAAAGCATTTGACAGTGTGAACAGAGAGACTCTTTGGCAACTTCTACGACACTATGGCATACCCACCAAACTAGTCAAACTAATAAAAAATAGCTATGATGGTATTCGCTGCAGGGTCTTACACGAAGGGCAGTTCACCAGACAATTTGAAGTGAAAACTGGTGTCAGGCAAGGATGTCTGTTTCTCCTTTCCTGTTTCTTCTAGTCATCGACTGGATAATGAAGACAACAACGAAACAGAAAAGAAATGGAGTTCAGTGGACATTGTGGGAACAACTAGAGGACCTGGATTTTGCTGATGACCTGGCATTACTGTCGCATACTAGACATCAGATGCAAGATAAGACCAACACACTTGCAGCCATCTCACATTCAACAGGACTCAATATACACAAAGGGAAAACAAAAAGTAATGAAAGTAAATGCAAGTAGTACTGAACCAGTTACATTGGAGGGTGCTGCTCTGGAAGAGGTAGAGTCATTTACATACCTTGGCAGCATCATTGATAAGAAAGGAGGCTCAGATGCCGATGTTAAGGCTAGGATTGGAAAGGCAAGAACATCATTCATGCAGCTTAAAAATATCTGGAACTCAAAACTATTGTCACAACGTACAAAACTCAGGCTTTTCAATGCAATAGTCAAATCAGTACTGTTGTATGGTGCGGAGACATGGAGAATGACGAAGAGCAATACACACAAAGTGCAGACATTTATAAATAGCTGTTTAAGACGAATTCTCAAGATACATTGGCCAGACAAGATCAGTAATTCTGACTTGTGGAAGAAATCCCATCAAGAACCAGTGAAAGAAGAAACAATAGGCAGAAGGAGATGGAGTTGGATAGGACATACGCTTAGGAAACCAAGAAGTAACACAACAAGACAGGCACTCACCTGGAACCCTCAGGGAAAGCGGAGTATAGGCCGACCAAGAAACAGTTGGCGAAGGGACTTACAGACTGACACTAAAAAGATGGGATACAGCTGGAGTGAGATTGAAGTCAAAGCCCAAGACAGGCAGATCTGGAGAACACTTGTTGGCGGCCTATACCCCGGGAAGGGGTGAAAGGCGATAAGTAAGTAAGTATATCCAGTATACTTGGAAACACATTGACCACTGCCATATGCCTGGAGTAAGCTCTGCCATCTGGAAGTAGTAAAACAGTAAAACAATTCTGTATAATTATAACACTTACTGCCAAAATTGTGGGCTGTCATTTTCTTCGGAAGGGGGGACTCAAATATATGGGGGTCAAAAATTGTAGCCTTTTTAGGGGGGTAAGGTGTATTGGTAGTGGTGGTCATAAAATTTTGTTGCCGAGATAGAGGGGGTCGCAATTGTATTGATGCCGACTTTTTGTAAATGTGGGGCCCCCATTTCCAAAGAAAATGACAGGCCCCTAAAAGATTGAATGGAAGTTTAAAATGTTCCTCAAATTTATTTAGCTGCCAAGGTCATACAAGTAGCCCACTGTATTCACCATAATTAGTTCCCTCCCCAATAACCACACCTAAAGAAACTTTTGAATGACAACCGTACAACTAAATTGATCAAATGTGTGAATAAAATCACCTTCTAAACAGTGGTGGCACTAGGGGGACATAGGGCACTTTCCCAAAATATATTTTTCTTGCCCCTCCTCCACTTTTAACTCCAATATTCCAAACATTTTCCACTTTTTGTGGTAATTTTGTGCAAACTTTGTTGATTTTGATTTAATAGTGATTTGATTTGGATGAATTGTATATTGTAGAGCAAATTGCCTAGTTTGAAATAGTTGAAGTGCAATTTTAACAACATTTTTATGTGATCGCCTGTCGTGATCAGCTGTGTTTACTTCTGAACATCCATTGCTTTACACTGTGTCATGCTTCATCATTTGATTGCCTTGAGTAACTTGCAATGGATCGCTATTATCACAATGGTAATTTTTTCCCAGGATTTCATTTGGCTGTTCCATCCCCAAGGTTCTAATTCTGTAAAGGTTCATCCCTCAGAGGGTCCCTCCTTTCCTCAAGCACTGTTGGAAAAGACCGAAAACTACTAACAATGCTAATTTTACATTCCCCCCCCATCAATTCATGAAAATGTTATTCTCTCAGTCGATGTTGTTCCATCCAGTGCTCTACCCCATTTCTCAGTCTGTCAACAGGGACACCTTGTGAAATCCCTATTGGTTTGTACAGGGCCTTTCAGTTCAATTTTCTCCATGTAAAAAGCTCCAATTTGCTCAAATTGTAAATATTAGGAATTTATTCCCTGATATTAGAAATCAAACTGTTTGAATTGTTTTACCAAGAGGTACTACATGTAGTTATTTTGTGACATGTTTTGTGATTCCCCCCATTGGGTACAACATAGTTATCCATGTCCAACTTAGTTTCGTCAGCACAGACTGTATTATCATACTGACATTTTTTTTATAGAATACCGATACTCTACTAGTCTTCACTAAATCACTAGTTGGACTATAAGCAGTCATGAAACACGTAGCGGAAGAGCATCGGACAAAGTGTCATAACAATGCAAAAACTGTCCCACAATGCATTGCAAACTTCCAATGCTGATTGGGCTTATTGTAAAATGTACACAATAAATTCCCACTGTAGCACGATAGACACCCATATGATAAAGGCCCGGATCAAGGCCTGACGGTGGGATATTTCTCACTTAGATCCATTCTTCCCATTGGTTGCTTAATTGGCGATATTTAGCTGTTCCATCTCACCCCTCGGACACGAAGGGACGATGACCTTAGTCTTTCAGCTTACATGAATGGGAATTAAACCAGATTTTCCCCTTGTTTTCCCGAATTTCTCCATTCAGTGATTTGCTCATCCGGACGATCGTAAAAAAATCTTAATTCAGATTTTGGTACCTTTGTTAATTGTCATAGATAAAAATGTAAACATAGCCTGCGAGTGGTTCAGCCGAAAGCCATGTATTTTAAGACAATATATATACATTTTACACGGATCTGTAATTCTAAATTATAGCGACATGTATTTGAATGGGGCTTCCACAGCCTTCCAGCAATGCCGTTTTCTTCATTTTTTGCCAAATTTGTCATTTCAAAAATACCACATGATAAGGGGGCTGGCATTTTCTTCGGAAGGGGGGGTCCCAAATATGTCGGTGACCAGAGTCAATTTTTTTATGACCCCCCTATCGCGGGCAAATTTTTTTTATGACCCCCCTATCGCGGGTCAACATTTTTTATGACCCCCACCTTCCAACTACACAGACTCAAGAAAAATTATTTGTCGCTGGAACTATGACACAGAAAAAGTGTGCGGAGCTCGTTCCGAAGAAAATGCCAGCCCCCTAATTTGAATGACTTATCCTTGACTTTTAAGCAATTTATAAATCATTTTCATTTTTGTAAACGCTCGGATCACTGAATGGGTCTTTAACAACATTTCCCTCTCCTGGTTCAAAAAAAAAAATTGTGTTCCCCCTCAAGATCCCCAAAATTTTTTGGGTACCTCGATCCTCAAAATGACCATCCCCCCTGTCGTAAATAACGATCGCTCCCTATAAGTAGGTATGAGAGGCAAACCTTAGTTAACACATTTGCTTGTCAGCCAAATTCGCCTAGACCAGGGCCCAAACACAATAGATATTTACTTAGAAATGTAAAAGAACAGCTAGGTCAAGGAAACCTACATAAATATGTTGTCTATACTTCACTTGACCCAAATGATTTTTATGGTGATGAGACACTCACACATGTAATTTTACAGGGATTTTGATAGCAGTTCCACATAGAAAAGCTGCTATCATCATGAGACTAAGATCTAGAAACACCACAGAAATGCTGTTTTGTTAGCTGAATCCCTGGCTGAATCTTTTTGATATGAAAGTCAATCTTTGACAATATGTAACTTTGCTACGGAAAGTGCACAGTTCGATTTAGAGGGGTTTTACATGCACAAATGCATGTAACTTTGGCTCTGTGCATGTAGAATTTTGCCTGTGCATGCAAAATTTTGTGTTATTTGGCCCATTTTGAGGGAAAAATCGGAGAACCCTGGGAAAGTGCTATGACAAAAAGGTTTCAGTTTTGGCTTTCTTTTCTCAATGGCTTTAATTTGATATATAAAATGATGCAGTTTGATGGCAAATTTTAATTCACCTTTCATACCTACTACATCATACATGTACATGTATGTATAATTAGCATATGCTATGATGCTATAAATACATGTACTATAAGTTATAGGTATGCTAGGTGAATTCAAATTTGCCATCAAACTGCATCATTTTATATATCAAATTAAAGCCCTTGAGTAAACAAAGCCAAAACTGAAACCCTTTTTTCATAGCACTTTCCGTAGCAAAATTACATCTTGTCAAAGATTGACTTTCATCAAAAAGATTCAGCTAGCAAAATTCCCCAAAACGGCATTTCGGGGGTGTTTCTAGATCTTAGTCATGGAAGTCTTATGCTGGTTTCATACTACCCTGCCGCTTGCCGCTGAGCGGCGTGGCGCATGCGCATTGCAGACAAACGGACACAATAAAGGCTTGTCATTGGTTGAAACGTCCTGCGGCAAGCGGCAGGAAAGTATGCTGGAGGCTTTAGTCTCATTTATAGCAGCTTTTTTTAATGGAACTGCTATCAAAATCCCTCTAAAATTCCATGTGCGATTGTCTTATCACCATAAGTATAGAAAACATATTTATGTAGGTTTCCCTCCTCGGCCAGTTGTTTTAAATTTCTATGTAAATTTGCATTGACATTTTCGGCGAATTTGGCTGACTAGCAATGTGTTAACTAAGGTTTGCCTGGGATCATACCTACTATATAAGCTTAACTGAAAACACGTCACACTTTGATATTTGTAGAAGTACTTACTTCAAAAGGATATAGGCCTAGCTGCTAAAGACGCCTCTTTCTTTCTCCGTGATCGAAAAGTAATATTGATGGATGAATTTCACTAGAATTTAGACAGAATAGCCGATGATGCTTTACGGGTATCAGTACCATGGAAAGATTCCAAAACTGATATTGTGTGGTGACTTCAATCTACCATCTATACATTGGCAAAACCACAGTATCAGTGAAAACCCACAATATGGTCGGCTTGTAAATGAATCTATGCTGGATTTGGTGGATAGCTTGCACCTTGAACAGAAAGTCCACAACCAACCAGGAAAGGAAACATTCTTGACCTAATTTTCACCAATGTGCCTGACAGTGTCCAGGGTGTAAATGTTGTGCCTGGCATGAGCGACCACGAGGCAGTGACTGCTAACTGTGAAACAAATGTCCAAACAAACAAGAAAAAGCCTAGAACTGTTCACATCTACAAAAAAGCAAACTTGAAGGGAATTGAGGAAGATCTGCAAGATTTTTCCAAAAATTTTCACTCTTCCACCGAGGAAAAGACCTGCTCTGATAATTGGGAGTGCTTCAAGGAGGCTCTGCAAGATGCTATGAACAAACATATACCTACTAAACGCCTCTCCGGAAGATGGAACTTGCCTTGGATGAATAATAACATCAAGCATCTTATGAAGAAAAGACGCCGGAGATATGACGCATGGAAAAAGTTTGGCGACAAAAATGACCTTGCTGATTATAAGAACTTAAAACAGGAAGTTGAGACTGCCTTGAAACATGCCCATGATGAATATATTGAAGGTGTCTTTGAAGAAGATACAGGTAATCCAGCCAAGAAATTATGGAGTTACGTGAAGTCCTTGAAAATTGACAAAATTGGAATTCCACCTCTGCTGTACAAAAACAGATTAGTGAGCCAACCTAAACAAAAGGCTGAGGCCCTATCTGAACAGTACCGTTCAGTTTTCACTTCTGAAAGCACATCCCATTTGCCAAGTAAGGGACCTAGTAAGCATGATACTATGCCAGACATTGAAATTACAACTAATGGGATTGAAAAACTGCTTACTGCGCTAAATCCGAAGAAGGCAGTAGGACCAGATCAGGTGTCTACGTGGATGCTAAAGACATTTGCTTCAACGTTGGCCCCCATACTTAAGAAATATTCACCCAGTCCTTAAGAACAGGTGATGTCCCAGCAGACTGGAAGTTAGCAAATATCTCTGCCATCTTCAAGAAGGGGGAGCGAAATGATCCTGCCAACTACCGTCCGGTGTCGCTCACCAGTGTGACCTGTAAGTTGATGGAGCATGTGCTTGCTAGCAGCATCAGAGGGTATTTAGATGACAACAACATTCTGAGTACCTCGCAACACGGGTTCAGGAAGAAACACAGCTGTGAGACTCAACTGCTTGGAACAGTAGAAGACCTCACACGAAGCCTGGACAATCGTGAGCAAATGGATTGCCTTATATTAGATTTCTCTAAGGCATTCGATGCTGTACCACACCAAAGATTGCTCTATAAACTTAACTGGTATGGCATTCGTGGTCAAACCCATACATGGATTAAGAACTGGTTAACATCAAGAAAACAAACTGTAGTGATTGAGGGCGAGAAATCAGAGGAAGTAGATGTCATCTCAGGTGTGCCACAGGGCACAGTTCTTGGCCCCTTGCTGTTTATTTTATTTGTTAACGACATCGGGGAAGAAACATCTTCTACCATCAGGTTATTTGCTGATGATGCCCTCATATATAGGCACATTTCATCCAAAGCCGATACAGACGCTCTTCAGAATGATCTACATAAACTTGTTGACTGGTCCACCAAATGGCAAATGCGATTCAACCCTGCCAAATGCTCCCTTCTTCGTGTTGCTAAAATAAAAAGATCATCAACTCAAGCTACACGATGTTGGGTACCGAGCTGAAATCAACAGACCACCATCCTTATTTTGGAGTGGAGTTGGCATCAAGTATGGACTGGAAGCATCACATTCAAAATGTATCCGGCAAAGCGCAGAGAACTCTAAACTTCCTGCAGAGAAATCTATACAAGTGCCCTCAGAAGGTCCGGACACAGGCATACACTTCTTTAATTCGCCCGACCCTCGAGTACGCTGCCACAATCTGGGACCCATACCATCAAAGGGACATCAACAGCTTAGAAAGAGTCCAGAGAAAGGCCGTCCGGTTCATCACAGGGAATTATCGCAGAAGATCGAGTGTCACTGCTTTGAGGGCCGACTTGGGTTTTCCAACACTACAGCAACGAAGGCTGGCATCAAGACTGACTCTGTTTTACAAGATTCATAACCAGGAAGTCTCTGTCCAAATACCATGTCACTACATACCACAAGATACACCCTCCATCAAAACCAGAAGGACGCATGAGGAGCAGTACAAGATCATCAGAGCAAGAACAGAAGTATACAAGAACAGCTACTTCCCAGCAACCATACCAGTATGGAACAAACTCCCTGCTTCTATAGTGAATTCAACATCAAGCCAAACGTTCAAAACCAAGATCCAGCAGCTGGTTTCCAGTGATCTATCTGAGCTGTACATGGGCTCAGTTGTTCCAGCAGCTGCGTCACTCAACTAGTCCTGCACCAAGTCTTCACTGTATATAATTTTGCACCCTTCGTCGCGAGTTTTGTGATTTTTATCATCGTCATCGGTGGTGGGAGTGATTTTGTGATTTTGTCTGTTCTGCACCGGATGTGAAGTTGCACCGCTGGGCGTGATACCATGTATGGTCTACCCAGAATTCACGTAGAAGTAGAAGAAGTACGTACAGCCACAGCACAGCTGAATTTTTGCTTATAGTCTCTACATCAGCGACAAGCAGAGGGAGCATGAGGGAGCGTAACCAAACTGGTTGCAGAGGAGTCTATGTATAGAAAGCCAATGCTGCCATAAATTTTGTTTTTAATTGAAAGAGATGAAATTCCCCTCAAATTCGCATTTCAAAAAGGAAATTTATAATTTTATCTGGCTGACCTGATAGTTTATGATCCACTTAAACAAAATAAGGCAATTTTTTTTTTTTTTTTTTAATTATTGGAGGGGTCTTGGACCTAGCCCATTCTACTTCCCTTAATCCATACATCATTCAATGTAATCCTATCATCGAGTTTCGCGCCGTCGGTGTAGCAGGGCTAAAACTAGGGTAGCTTCGGCGACGGCCAAATGTGGTAGGGTATAGTAAAGCTTAGCCATTTTTAGTTACCGGCAAAAATACCAAGATGAATATGTGACTCTCGCCACAACTGAGCCCGGATGTCGCCAGTGCCACTATTGAGATATGCTCCATCGAACTTAACAATAAACAATAGGAAAGAAAGGATTTATTGACTGTTTTATTGATTTTTCACTACTTAAATGTCAAGTACTATAGACATGATATACATCATTTTAAAGCTAATTTCAAGCAGAATATTTTGGTTGAATATCTCAAAAATGATGATTGGCGACATCCGGGCTCAGTTGTGGCGAGGAGTCACATATGTATAATTTTCCATTCATTAAAAAAGAAATCATGAATATTTATAAAATTTTGCCTTTCTGGGCACTTGAAAATCACGCTCTCTGCTTTGCACCGCCCTTGCCGTGGGTCGCCCAATGTAGCACACTGTATACATAATTGAATACACATACCGTACGGGTGCTGGCCTTGGGCATATAGCGAGTAACTGTGGCAACTTTCTGATGCACAAGGAGGATGCTGATGCATGGCTAGGCATGGATAAACACACTCATCATGCTCATAACAATATTGCTAACAATAGCTTGAAGGACATAGCTAAGTGAATAACCAGTGTTAGTAAAAACATGCAATGTATCCTGTGGTATAAGTTTCTATTCTTCTAAGTTACATGTACAGATGACTTCCAGTTTAGCTCAAATGAAAGGAAGGAAGTGAAAGGAACAGTTACGTAATCAGTCAATAGTGCGGACACTCTGTACTTGCAAACCACCAACATTCTTGATCTTTTGCGTTGGAAAATAAACTACGTGAATAGAGTGCCCTCTCAAGGATGTCTTCTCTCTGCTCTATACAACACTCTGTGACAACACCAACAACCAGTACAGTAGTATAATACATAGCATTACTCCACCATAAATGAATTTCTACTATACCTTCAGACCTTTATGATATACACTTCTGTCGTTAGTTTGAAACACATCTATTTCAATATGAAGTTGGTTATTGTGTCTGTTTTCATGGCATCGTTGGTGATTTTCAGCAAGCAACAAGGCACTCCAAGTGAGTATGTTAACGGTGTTGTAAAGTCTGCACAAAAAGAAACTCAGCTGTTATAAACACGCTTATAGCTTCAGAACTAATAATTGTTTCCACAATATTTCAACATAAAAAGAAGGATGAATTATTTACGCTTATTTTGATACCAAATTTGTCAAATGTCGTTCAATATTAACAACACAGTAGTGGTTTTGAAGAAAAATATCCTAATTTAAAAGTTGCAGTTTACATTGATCAATGGTTATTATACCAGCACGGTAGCGCGTAAAGCCCGCCATTATCTTCACGCTTATTTCAAATCAATACAAATAGCTGCAACTTTTAAATTCGGGTATTTTTCTTTCAAAACACTGCTGTATTATTAATATTGAACAAAATTGAACAAATTGGGTATCAAAATGCGCGTAAATAAATCATCCTTCTTTTTATGTTAAAATATTGAGAAAGCAATTATTAGTTCTGAAGCTATAAGCGTGTTTATAACAGCGGAGTTTCTTTTTGTGCAGACTTTATATTACTGTCTGTTCAATTAATAGCTTAGATTCTTGTATTTTTAAGATATTTCAATTCAATTCAATTCAATTCAAGAATTTGAAATAATTAAGATATTTGAAATAATAACAAATTGTGGTCAAAGTCATCAAAGAAAGGTGTTAGCACAGTCTTATACCCAATGAGATTTATACTTTTCAAATTCTAAAATTTAATTTAAAACCCCATTTCTTTTCAAATTTGCCTCATTACTTCGCGACCTTTTCGTAAATCAAGTGGGACGGTCCATTCTCAACTTAAGGCACAGACCCTATCGAATCTGTCTAGACTCGCTTGCCAGTCCTATATACGCCGTACCTATGTATATTAAGTACCCAATCCAATTCCCGTTCAAACTCGTGGGAAACTGAAAGTGCATAATCCCCACTAAATCTGTCCAGATCAACAGATCAATCTGTCCTGCCATTTTCAATTGTTATACCGTTCCGGTTATTGGATGAGGTCTGTTATGATAAGTGATGATGGTAGACCTACACCGGCTTTAGTTGCACGAAATTAGGTGAAGCTCCGTGAGTTAATATTTTCTTATACAAAAGTTCTTTTGTTTCCAAATGTCTTTCTCATAGTAAACAAAATAACAAATTGAAAATAAATGCGTAGGCATAGGCCCACACCTTATAAATAAATAAATAAATAAATAAATAAATAAATAAATAAATAAATAAATAAATAAATAAATAAATAAATAAATAAATAAATAAATAAATAAATAAATAAATAAATATATAAATAAATAAATGTGCCAAACAAGGTACGTTACATGAGCACGTATACTTCCACATTCTAACTTAAAATTTCTAAAAAGTTAGAAATTTTCGAACAAATGGTACCCGACGTTATTCGGCTTTTTATAAAGATATCGCGGGAAAACACCAAAATTGAAAAGAAATGGGGTTTCAAATTGAGCTTTGGAATTTGAAAAGTATAAATCACGTTGGGTCTAAGGCAGTGCTAACACTTTTCTTTGATGACTTTGACCAAATTTTTTTAATTTTTCAAATACCTTAAAAATACAAGAATCTAAGCTAATTGAACAGATAGTAAGTAGTGACACTGGTTGCATAGGGGGAGGTACTCGATTTTGGATGTGGCGGGGATGTACTATATCATGTCTGGACACATCACATTTCATGGACACAGGCTTATATTCACATAGCCATGTTAACATGTCCCTGTACAGACACCCCCCCCCACACACACACACCACCAATGACATAAATTTGTATTAAAAAAACAACTGTATTTTATCCGAGGTAATTGCATGCCCCATTCCTCCCATACGGTACCCTATAACCCTAAACCCTAGACCTGGGCACTAACACTAACCGTAATTCTAGCCCTAATCCTAACCATAGCATACCCTTAACATGCAAACCCTAATCCTAAAACAAATCCTAACCTTAGACCAAACCCTAATCATAGAGCCTAAGGGGTGCTCCTATGTATGGACAATGGTTTGGACATTTAAACTCATATTTGCCACGCAATGTGAATTTACTTTCAAGTTTTAAAACAAAATGGACTTAATTTATTCCAAAATGAAAGTACACCGTGTTTGTGGAAAAATCGTGTTTTTATGATTTTACCAATTGGCTCTATATTTGAGTCATTATCAATCTTCTTAAAAAATATATCCATTGTATAAGTATGGAAAATGCAGAACACGGTCATGTCAGAAATAAATGTTTTGTTCTGGGACTGATTATTCGGACTATGGGAAATGGTGTTTCAGAAGCAAAAGGTAAAATTTCAACTCAATATACACCTGTGTCAATACTTGGTTTGAGGTACTCTCAAAGAGTGTAACACGTTTTACCGAAGGACAATGTTGTTATTATTATATATTTACTGAATAACCTTGCTTCACTTCACTTCACAAAGTGTAACGCGTCTTATTATTAATGCGTGCCACCAATGAAATGTGTGTTACCATGCCCTGCATACGCGTACAATGGCAATTGTAGACTGGGAACACAGACCTTTTCTAGTGAAAGGAGGTGAGCATAACACTGCAGTTATTTCAAGTTTAAAGGACAGTCCTCGTCAAAGTTACTTTTATACCCACTATGCCTCAGGGCTCATTATCATCACATCTTCCGCAAAAATATAGTTTTGTCAATCTGGTCAGATTATCATCACATCTTCCCCAAAAATATAGTTTTGTCAATTTGGTCAGATAGGCCACAGATCCTGGAAATAGGCCCAGCACGCACACGAAAAACAAATTTATTGCAGTCACTATTCCACATCTACGACCCAAGCACAATCTTAAAATAAAGTAAATTAACCCGGGGAGGGGGTGGGGGCCACTGGTCATTAACAAGGGGGTATCATGAGTGACAATGGAGTTTCAAAAAGCACCCTAAACAAGTATATACAACGACTGAAAATACACTTCTAAACAAGTAAAACAAGCGTAATTTCCTACCATAAATAAGTATTGGGTCTTTTTTCACCCCTAAGCAAATAAAAGATTAATTTTAAGCACCCTATTAAGCAAGTATTTCCTTTAATACTACTTTAAGCCCCATTTTCATTGTTTTCTTTAATAGTAACTCTCACTGGCTGTGATGTTTGTAGGCCCTATTAAAGTCGCTACGATTTATTCTCCGTCCTCTCTAAATATTATTATAGACCTACAAATCATGTTTCAAAGTGAGACAAAAATCATAAAATAATGTTCCGATTATTTATTATTTTAAGGCTGACGGGGGGGGGGGCACATCAAATATTTTTGGTGGGAGGTGGTGCGTACGACGTACCGGTAAAAGGGGGTCTATCGGAGCTGCGAACGGGGCTGTGAGTAAGTAAAATGGGGACTTTAGGAGCTGCGAACAGTCAAAATCAAGGATCTTTCTTGGCTTTCTGGAAAAAAATAACCCATAGAAATATGAGGAATGAGCAATTTTGGGGTCTTTTAGAGCTGAAATTATGAAAATCAAGGGTCTTTAGGAGCTCTAATTTGGTCAAATATAGGGGTCTTTCGGAGCTGCGAAAAGACTTTATGTGTAAAAGGTCTTTGACTGAAGTCGCCACCTGCCGTTGCATAGAAACCCGTCAAACTTCCTGCCAACTCTCCAAACCGCAAAAAGTGTTCAAAACCACCATTGAATCATAGAGATTGCAAAATCACATACATATTTTGTGATAAATCCAACGTTATCTATATTTACCATGGGGAGAGGGGTGCTTAAGGGGAGCACAAGGGTCAAGGTGGTGAGGCAACATTGGACGAAAAAAATCAACTATTTTCAAAAATGGTCAAAACGGCCTAAAAATTCGGCGGTCAGCATACCATAGTGAGGTAAAAGTGGGGGGGTTGAACAGGGGAGCTTCTCCTCTCTTCACTAGACTTCTCCATAGTCCACTTGCCCATTTTGCATATTCTAACTATTACATTTAAGCATAAAACGCTGATTTGTATTAATTTGTGTGCAATTGATAGATTTTCACATCTGATATGTTCAGTCACCGTACTCTCTCTGTTTGTTAGCTTCCTAAGTGGACTACTTACTTTGACTTGCGGTTAACATTTTTAACACGGGACCCAATTTCTGGCCTAACTAAAATTGGCCATTGTGTAATGCATCTTCAAATGGATCTGGCTTGTGATTGGTCGCCCAGATCTCGCTATGGATTTTGCGGCACGTTTGATCTGGCGCAAAAGTTTTAACTTTAAAAACTCTCAGTGGTGTGCATGGACGTACATTTAGCGCGTCTTACTACCATGCTTGGTACTTGCGGTTAAATTGGATTGATAAACAAGTATGATTGACAGTGTGTTTTAGAGACCAAAGTCCCGGGGTAAAGTTCTGCTTAAAAGTCAAAGTACATAGTCGGATATTTTACTCGGGCTTTCGCGATCAATAAAAAAATAAAAATCAGAATTTTTTATTGTTCAATATTAAGTGAGCAATTGTAATTATGCAAGATATGTTGCATTCAATATAACTTTTATTGTCACTAATTATCTACTTATAAAAACTCTTTATGACCATTTTACTATTGAACAATTTAATTCTAATAAACATCAGTATAATTTTGAGTTCAACGTAATGCGTTCATCATGATTAATAGTAACATATTTTTTTATCAAAATTCGACTATGGCATTGTCTATCTCTTCCCCTCTTCGCGGTTGTTCGATGTGATTATTTATTATTTTTTTCTTACAAAACATTTAACAATAATTATAAGGTTCAGTTCTAGACCTGGACAATACCAACAGTTATCAAACTAATATTCACATATATTTGTAGCTGTTTTTATCATAGATTTGTTTTTTTGTAATTTCTAATATATAAACTGTACATATGTGTGCAAATTGAGGGCGCAATTTACATATATTTTAATTTTAATTTAGCAAATCAATATAAGTTATTCCTTACATTTTTTGAACATTTCCCTGCCATTTGTTAGTCTTTTTTCTGATGTTCAAATACCATTACACAAGTGTCTACCCACTGTGAAGATCCAAACAAGATTTAAGGTAAATACCGCCATCATCTTTTAAGTTTTCTTTTTAATGGCGCAGTTTTAATTGCCATCAACCAACCGTGTCTTATTTATTTATTTATTTTTATTTTAATCATATTTATCCAGGGTAGCCCAATTCAGCCAAATAGCTGGTCTAACATGGGGCCCTGCTACACATATATACAATAATTTAAAAGCAACAATTATCAACATACAATTTATATAGTATATACAACTCTTAGATACATATTTAAAATACAAAATTACATACAATTTTCAAAGTAAATAAAACACATCATTTACAAGTATATGCACACAATTTTAGGACTTGAATCTTTGCTTGAAGGTCTGCATATTTGTAGAGCTTCTTAATTCATTACTCAGCTTGTTCCAAACTTCAACCCCACTGTACGAAAAAGATGATTTAAAATATTCAGTATCATAACCATTCATGCAAGGCGGTAGAGCCAATAAATTTGTCGCAGCTTGTCTGGTGTTAACATTATGCTTTTCATGTATATAAGAAAACCTGTTGATTAGGTACTGTGGAGCCATATCATTAAGACATTTAAACATTAACAGAGATTTGAAGTACATTGCACGATTCGGAAGTGATTCCCATCCTAATATAGGAAACATTATATCAGAAGACGTAAGGTAATTGGCACGTAATATTATTCTTGCACATCGCTTCTGTAACACACTTAATTTACGCATATCTTCATTGAAGCGACCAAACCACACTACACTACAATAGTCGAACTGCGGTTGAATAAGAGCTTTGTATAAAACATTAAGAGTGCGTACGTCAAGAAATCTTTTAAGACGTCTTAAGAGTCCTATTTTACAAAAAAGCTTCTGTATAACAGAGTTAACATGATTGTGCCAGAGTAATTTAGAATCAATCTTTACACCAAGACATTTGGCACTATGAACTCTTTCAAGTTGACAATCATCAATGGTAACTGAAATAGCAGAACATTTATCATTACGTAACTTAGGCTCACTACCAATGAGCATAACGTTTGTCTTTTCAGTATTAAGAAACAACTTGTTAATATTTAACCATGCCTTAATTGCAGAAAGATCTTCACTGAGCTTTTTAGAAATAATATCAGTATCAGTACCATTTACAGACAGCGTAGTATCATCTGCGTACATGGATATTTTCCCATGTGATACTACATTTGGCATATCATTGATAAAAATGAGAAATAATAATGGGCCCAATATACTGCCTTGGGGAACACCAACTTTCATTTCAAGTGAATCAGAAACAATACCCTTAAAAGTAACTCTTTGCTTCCTACATGACAAATACGAAGCAAACCATTTAACTGTATCTTCAGATGCTCCAATATCCTGGAGCTTTCTTAGCAAAATATCATGATTTACGGTGTCAAACGCTTTTCTAAGGTCGATAAAGGCAACACCGGTCATTTTACCGTTGTTGATGCCCGTAAGCCAATCGTCAACCATATCAACAAGAGCAGTTTCGGTAGAATGACCAGGACGAAAGCCTGATTGATGAACATTCAAAATACCATTTCGATTTAAAAAAGAGTAAACATGATTATGCATAGCCCTTTCAATGATCTTACTTATTACAGGCAGGATGGAAATAGGCCTGTAATTATTGGTGTTATCAAGATCACCTCCTTTATGCAAAGGGATTACTTTGGCTTCTTTCCACAAAGTAGGAAAAATACCCTTTGACAAAGAAAGATTCATAATATAAACTAAACTTTTTACAATGACTGGGCGAGCCAGTTTTAGTATCTTACAACTGACATCATCCAGACCTGTAGCCTTTTTATTGCTCATGGAGCGAATTTCTCTGTCAACAAAATCATATGAAATACATGGCATATTAAGAACAGGTTTAACTTTAAGATCATCGCATGTATGTAACAAATTAACATCAGCAATATTATTAACATTGTTTACATCATTATTTCTTTCATCACTTTCATTAAGTAAATTTGTTGCAACACTTGCAAAATGGCTATTGAACACATTTGATATATCAATGTCAGATGTAACTACATTATCTCCAAACCCAACAGATGATGGAGTTGGGGAAACTTTGCATGGAATAACCTTTTTAAGTGTTTGCCATAGCTTACCAGAATCATTACAACTCTCATCTATTAGGCCCTTATAATAATTACATTTTGCAGATCTTATCATACTAGTAACTTGATTACGAACAAGTTTATAGGCTTTCCAATCACTTACACTATTAGAACGAGTTGCAATACGATGGAGGCTATCCCTATGATGCATACACTGCTTAATTTCCCTACCTAACCAAGGCGATGGAGTTGATTTAACACGCTTGGTCTTTTTAGGTAAATGACAGTTAACAACATCGAATAACATTGAATTCCACATGCTTACCGCATCATCAACATTGTCAATTTGTTCAATATCACTCCATGGTTGTTCAGAGAGATCATTAATGAAACTTTGATCATTAAAACGTTTAAAACAGCGATAATCAATGGTTTTATGCTGACCCTTAATTGGCTTGGTTTTTCTTATAGCATAAATTAGATAGTGATCACTGATTGAAGTTTGAATCACACCACTTTCACTAAAAAGCTCATCCTTTGATGTAAAAAACAAATCAATAATCGTCTTGCTGTGAGATGTCACACGAGTTGGAAGGTTTATTAATTGCTGCAACTGATACAAATCACACACAAATTTTAAATCTCTAACTTGCTTACAGTTGACATGAGGAGAAAAATCACAGTTAAAGTCGCCAAGTAAAATTAACTCTTTTTCTTCATTTGCAGCTTTTGACAACATTGTACACAACATATTTGAAAAATCATTATCATTTCCATCAGGATTATATGCAGCACATACAAGAAGTGTGTTAGTATGAGGTGGTGAAATTTCGACCCAAATACATTCAAGAGAATCATCACATAGATCATCCCTTCTCTTAAAATCGAACATACTATTAATTAAAACTGCCACACCACCGCCACCCCTATTACGATCTTTCCTGAGTATATTAAAACCATCAAAATTAACCTCGTTATCACACACTGTGTGATCACAAAGTGTTTCATTCACACAAATAATGTCAAACGCATCACCACACATATATTTAAACTCATCAATTTTTCCAACAAGGCTTCTTATGTTAAGATGGGCAAATTTAATACCTTTTGTCTTAAAATTAGGTATTTTGCCATTTTGAAGTTGCACATAGTCGGAACTCTCATCTGCAGCGGTAATGTCATTTATATTACAACTATCATACATATTGTCATTAACATAAGTATCATTATTTGATGAAACAACATTTGATAAAACAACATAATTATTACTTTCATCTTCATTTACATGAGTACACAATGGTACGTCATTGGGTAAAACAACATTATTATCATCAACATTATTATCATCAACAAGATTATCATCAATATGATTATCAACAACATTATCCACGACATTATTATCATCAACATGACTATCAGTAACATATTTATCAATAACATTATTATCATCAACATTGTTATCATCAATATGATTATCAACAACAAAATTATCCACGACATTATTATCATCAACACGACTGTCAGTAACATATTTATCAATAACATTATTATCATCAACATTGTTATCATCAACATGATTATCATCAATATGATTATCAACAACAAAATTATCCACGACATTATTATCATCAACATGACTATCAGTGACATATTTATCAATAACATTATTATCAAGAACACTATTATCACCAACACTATTATCAGAAGCATGAATATCAACAACAACATTATTATGATCAACAACATGATTTTCTAAAACATTATTATCAACAACACTATATTCTTCAACAATATGGTTATCAATGCATTCATTTACTTCACCTGCGGCACAACCTTCGTGGCCGATATCTTAGTAAGAAGCCCAAACACTTTCACAATATTTAGCTTTATGGCCAAATTCCCCACATGATCTACACTGGAGCTTAGAGTCATAATAACAAGTGGTTGCATTGTGATTAAACAGTCCACATTTCCAGCAACCTGAGTAATTTTGATAACTCTCGTGACTGTGATACTGTGAATGTTCATGACGTTCGCGATCGCGTCTTGATCGGTTTAATTGTCTTTCGCGTTGTGATTTGTGCTTGGATTCATTGTCATGTTTGCGTACCGATCCATTTCCAGATTGTCGATTTTGTGACACCGGGTTAGACTTAGTGTGAAATTTGCGTTTGTGATTTTTAGTTTTTGTTACATGTTCCCACTTATTAGCGTTGGTTTCCTCTATCTTTAAACTTTTGACTGCTTCCGCAAATGTCTTTATCAGTTTTTGCGATCCATTCTTGTTTAGATGTACATTGTCTGCCAATACAGATGTGTCTACAGTGCCATTTTGGTAAGTGATCTGTGGAGTCAGATCAATGAATCCGCAGTCTAGCCGGGTGGAGAGCGCCTTGAGGTTTTCATTTAGCTCAGACGTTTCTGCCATTTTAGTACGTCGTGGACAAACTGCTGAGATATGAACTTGAGCAGTTGGAGCCTTCACCATTGCGGATGTTATGATCGCTTCCATTGATGCGGTGATGGAATCAGTATCTGAACCATTTGACACGTCATTGGTGCCGACATGCACAATGATGTCCCCGTACCTATCAAGGTTGGGTGTTGAGTTAATTTCCCTAAAAATATCATTTGTCGTTGCTCCAGGTTTAACCTCCACATCTGCATTTTGAAAGTTTTTGCTGTTAATTTCACGGAGCATCGAGTCACCAATAATGAAAGACTTCGGAGGGTCTCTTGCTTGTGTTGTACTTTCTGAGGACTCTTGAGAAACCTTTTGCGTTAATAGCTCTGTTACTTGTGTCTTCATTTCAGCCACATGTTTCTTTAGCTGATTATTTTCTGTTTCTAGTGATTGTTGTCGGTTTCTGAGCTTGTTTTGGTCTGAAATCATTTTGGATACCGTCGATTGAAGGGAATCTACTGTTTGTTGCAATTTCTGCACGATTGCATGGGTATTTATATTACTCGTTTTGCAATCAGGACATGCCCAGTTTGATTTCATGCTCGGTCGTTTTTTTAATCCGACACAAGCAAGATGATAATCTTTGGAACAGTTGTTGCATTTTGTGAAAACACCTTGAGACTTGGTGCATTTGCTGCTGTTACATAAAGATACACTATCGTCTTCAGACGGTGTTGCGGCTTGGGAAGTGTTTTCTTTCAGGCGTTCTTGTTCATGATTTGGGTTTTCGTGACTTTCAGAAGACATAAGGGAAGCAACATATCTAGACAAGCCATCGGTGCCTGCTTTCAATAGTTTGCTAGGGGTATTACGAGCTTTGTCATGTTCTTTATTCATTAATTGCGTTCTGTATGCACTTTGTCGTTTGTTTTCACACTCATTACAGAGCATTAATTCACTTTGTCGAAGTTCAACCACCTTTCCTTTCGATGTCTTACAGTCTTCACAGCTAATTATCATAGGCATTATATCAAGTTGATTAGGTTTACTTTTGCAAATTTTGCTAGGCCTTTGCACCAGTGAACACAGTTGAAAAGAGTTTATCGCACCTTTTCTGATGATGATACAGGAGGTCAGTGTATTTTAAGTCACAAGTGAATGCTTAAAAATACACTAAGTCAAAAATCAATAATCAATACATCGATGAAACAGAGTTTGTTGTTCCAATACAGTTACACTAGAGCAATTTATATGTTCAGTTATACTAGCAAAATTCAAAACAAATTTACCAAATGCCACGAAACGATGATGAAATCCACCAATCAAAGCACATTAGCAGAATCTTGACATGAAGATGTATATAGCAATATAAAATTCAAGCAACTATTCAATGCAGATACAATGTATTTTGGTGATTTTGCAGGAGCCAGTGAAGAGCGCTGCTCGTATGTCTCGTATGAGCTTAGTTCTTGACTGCGGCACTGCTTATAAATCTTTCTGGCTTATTTTGTCTTATTTAGATCCTGGCGAAGTCCGTCTTGTTGGTGGCCTGAATACAAATGAAGGCAGAGTGGAAGTATTTTATAATAACGCATGGGGTACAGTGTGTGCTGACTCGTGGGATGATGATGACGCAATGGTAGTTTGTCGTCAACTTGGATTTCCATCTGGTGATGCAAGAGGTGTTATCAGTACCCTGAGTCATTTCCTTTATACCAGTGCTGAGTTTGGACAGGGTACTGGACCAGTATGGCTGGATGATGTTAGCTGTTCAGGATCAGAAAACAGATTAGATGAATGCAGGCATAATGGATGGGGAAATCAGAACTGTCCTGGCCATTATCAAGATGCAGGCGTCATTTGCAACGATGGTATGTACTATGTACTATGTACTATGTACTATAAATTAGATGGGTAGTACTTTACTTTCAGGCACATTGTCAAATATTAATAGCTGACCCCGTTCCCACACACACACACACAGTGGCGGATCCAGGATTTGTGAAAAGGGGGGGCACAAACTTAGAATCATCGGCGCGGCAGGGACGTACGTCGCGCTTGCGCGACGCAGGGGGTGTCTGAGGGGGGATGTGCCCCCCTCATAAGTGAGAAACATTTGCAAAATGAAGACACAATTGAAGCCATTTTGTGGACCATTTTGGCACTATTATTGTGTAAAATTTTAATTTGAAAAAACCAAAAATTTTGCGAAATGATGGTCCAATTGAAGTCATTTTGTCGACAAGCTTTTTAATTCACTTTTATTGTGTAAATTATTATTAGGGTCGGGTGTCCAAAACAGAAGCGAAGACGGTTAACTTCTTTATGCATACGCAGGGGGTCCCACTCAGAAGTGAGAAACTTTTGCACAATGAAGATCTAATTGAAGCCATTTGGTGGACCATTTTGGCACTATTAATGTGTAAAGTTTTAATTTGATAAAGCCGAAAATTTGTGAAATGACGGTCCAATTGAAGTCATTCGTCGACAATTTTTCACTATGAATGTTTGCTTTAAACATAAAGGGTCTGGTGTCCAAAGCAAAAGTGAAAATGGCAACTTCTTTATGCATACGCAGAGGGGGGGGGGGTGTTCCCTCCTGAGAAGTTGGAAAATTGAAGGCCCAATTGAAACCATTTGGTGGAAAATTTTAATACTGTTATTTGAAGTCATTCGTCGACAAATTTTCACTAATGTATCAATTATTGCTTGAAACATAAAGGGCCTGGTGTCCAAAGCAGAAGTGAAAATGGCAACTTCTTTGTGCATACGCGCGCGGTGTGTCTGAGGAGGATGTTCCCCCTCCGAGAAGTTAGAAAATGTATGAAAATGATGGCACAATTGAAGCCACTCGTAGACCAATATTCACTTTACTGTAGGCCTAATTATATTGCTTAAACATGTTAAAACATAAAGTGTACGGATGTCCAAAACAGAAGTGAAAACGGTCACCTGTTTATCTCTCCTCAGAAGTTGAAAAATTTTGCAAAATGAAGGTCCCATTTAAATCATTTGGTGCATCATGTTTACACTATTATCATTGCTTAAAATAAAAAAGGCCCCGAACTCAATTTGCAAAATTTTAAATATTAGTTACTTGTCCCGGGACTGGTCCCGACTGCCACTTTCATGCACGGATTGGTGTTGAAGTCAGCATTGAGTCCGTCGTAATACTGATTTGGTGATCAAATGTGACGGGCCCTGCGTATCGGGCCCGCAGTAATTTCGAAAGGCTTTTGGGCAGAGGACCCGCCTTCAAGCAATGCCTACAATAATCACAGACAAGTATATAGGCTTGGGCCCACTCAAATACGTGCAAATATTTTTCCCTTCTTCTCACCCGGTCTTCTCCATTTTCTCTTCTTTTCTTCTCTCATTTTCGCCCTTTCTCTTCTCTCCTTTCCTCATTTTTTTAGCCGTGAAGGGGGCGGGGCACAGCCCTTCAACCTAGCTGGATCCGCGCCTGGTCCAAAAAAGATGCCTATTGACTTCTTTATCCATACGCGGAGGGAGGGTGTCTGAGGGACCCGGGAGGATGCGCCCCTCAGTATTTGGAAAAATTAAAAATAAAGGCCGAATTGAAGCCAATTCATGGACTATGAAAGGGGGCACGGTCCGGGTGTGCCCCTGCATGGATCCGTCACTGGCATGGGAGGCCGTTGATGTAAAAATGAAAAGCAAAACAGAGGGGTTTTATTTATTTTTTTCCAACAAAATTGTAAAAAAAAAAAAAAATTAGGACCCTCGAAAAGGGGGGGGGGGCACGGGCCCGGTGTGCCCATGCCTGGATCCGCGCCTGCACACACACAGCGGCCATGCGAAAGATGGATTTTTAATGTCACAAAAAACAAAAGATCCGCCAAATTTGCAAAGGATCCGCCTCACAAGCTTTAGCGCATTCAACGCTACGATAATACACAATGTTAATTTAAGTTAGGCATTGACATTCATGATTACAATAATTAAATATCTGCAATTAAAAACTCATGTTTTTGAACGATTTTGAATTTTATCAATGAAAATGCAGCGATGACGTCATTGGGTTAACGATTTTCCAACTGCTGATTGGTTGATTGCGTTACTGTCAGTGATCTGTGCATGCACGTTACGGTCCGTACGGAATGATTTTTCGTATGGGTAAAATACACTGTGCATCGTTAACGGCATGGTTCTTATTATTTACTAGTATTATTCTTGTGTTCTACAGGTACAGGGAAAGCGGTCACACCGTTATACAAAAATTATGTCTTCAGCATATCCTGTTTGAAATACTGTTCTTACCCCGCGCACGTATATATCACCACGTCATCACGCACATCAATCTTTGCGGATTTGTCAATAATTGACTACCGTGGCATACCTGGGTATGAAGTTAGTTACAACAATATTACCAGAGACAATCCTGCCTCTATTCGCCTTCCTACAGTAGTAAGCAACAATTACTTGAAATTTTACCCCCAGGAGCAAATGCGCCCGTTATATAAAACATTAATTGTGAGGGCCTCAGATGACGTATCAGTGTATGTAATGAATAACTGGTATACGCAAGGAGACGCATTTACTGTGCTACCAACTTCACAGTTAGGCACGGAATACTATATAGCATCTTACAAAGCCACAGAAACAAACTACCCGGCGTTCATCTGTATATCATCGATCTACTCCGATACGTCTATTAACATCACAACGCCCGCAGGAAATGTTCAAGTAATGCTAAAACAATTTGAAAGCTTTCGGTTCAATGGGGGCGACTATGAGGATCTTTCAGGAACTCTTGTGCAAAGCGATAAGCCAGTTGCTGTGTTATCAGGGACTTGGGCAAAAGTACCTAATGATGTCGATTTTGAAGATGGCTTACTGGAGCAATTACCACCAGTACATAATTGGGGTTCCAGTTTTATCTTGACTCCATTTCTAAGTGTACATTCTGGATATGTATACAGGGTATACACTGCGATGCATTCAGCAACATTACACATGTCGGACGATAGCATTACACACATTGCAGCCGAGTCCTTTCACGAAGAAGAAGTCACAGGTGACAGCGTTGTATCATTTACATCAGACCAACCCATTATGGTGGTACAGTATATGAAAGGTTATTATGCTCAAGTGGCCACTGGCCGTAGATGTTGTCGCGGTAATCCATCTATGTTAATCGTCCCACCTATTGCCTCGTTCATCAACAATGTCACATTCATATCCCCGTTCATATCATTTCAACAATCGTTAATTTATGACAATCAATACACAAGTGTTATAATTGCATGTGACTATGTCGATGGAGTTTTCCTAGATGAGTCGCCTATGATGGAAATCAAATCGGATGTCCTTAAAACTCTCGACCAATCAATGTGCTGTTTACGCACCAATGTGTCTGCTGGACCTCATACGGTATCTCATACCAATCAAATGGCAAAATTCTATGTTACTGTATATGGTATGCACAACTTCTATGCAAGATCTTACGTCTTTGCAGCCAACGGATTTCAAACAGCAGGTAAGCTTTGGGAAGTGGGATGTTGAGCAATATGAAATTGTACGCTCAACGAGCAATACCAAAATATTTCAAAACATATTGTTTTTAACTTGCTTTATATTACATTCCAAGGCAAAATACTCCAACAAGAAAATGTGGGGCGAGCGCTCTAACCACTGACCTCTCGCTCGTATCCATAAGTACCAGACTTGAGTCCTGTTTATCAGGAGTAGTTCAGTCCCGAGATCAGTTAACTTCTTTAAACAGCAATGTTGTGATTAATCCTGTCAAATGCTTTTAAGTCAACAGCACATAGGGTTGCATACTGGCCAGCTTCATCAATATATTTAAGGACATATAAGTTACTGTGTATGCTCATACGTGTTGGTAGATAATCAAGCAAGTTAGATTTAAACTGTCATTCAACCCAAGATATATTGAGATAGTTACCTCAATATTTCGATGTGTACAACACACATCCTCATCAGGAGGACTCCAATGATGAACTGATGGAGTTGAATGTCCTGCTCTCGACCTTTGATGTCCTTTCTATTGATCGGATTAGGGCATATATAATGAAGGGAGCTCAAGTCCTTGATCACGGTTGAGTGCTGGAGTGTGTTTTCTGATTTGAAGGGCCTCCCGCACCAGGCGGGGGTATTCTCTGTCTTCGCGATTCAAAACCTTGACATTATCCCAGTCAATTTGGTGATGAGTATCTGTACTGTGTTCAGACACGGCAGATGGTGTCCTGCTGGGAGCAGTGGACTTATGTTCTTTAAGTCTCTGTCCCAGTTGTCTTCCAGACTGTCCGATGTAAGATTTTGTGCATTCGGTGCAGTTAATCTGGTATATGTAGCCACAGATCAAGGACTTGAGCTCCCTTCATTATATAATGTCCTAATCCGATCAATAGAAAGGACATCAAAGGTCGAGAGCAGGACATTCAACTCCATCAGTTCATCATTGGAGTCCTCCTGATATGAGGATGTGTGTTGTACACATCGAAATATTGAGGTAACTATCTCAATATATGTTGTGTTGAATGACAGTTTAAATCTAACTTGCCATATCATAAGTTATTACCATTGTCATAATTATGTAACAATTAATTACCAATCTGTTTGTTTCTTTGTGCACAGATGTAAATAGCAGTACAACAGTGACCACAGCGAAAGAAGTTCAAGTTCGTGTTAACGAAGATGCAGTCCTACCCTGTGACTACTCTCCCCCAACATCGGACGCCAATAACACTCTCGCCGCTCTGACTTGGTCAAAACTGAACGAGTCCACGCAAGGAGTCAGTACGGTAGCATCCTACATCTGTTCCAGTCCGACCTCTTGTCAACTGAACAATTTCAATAATGGTAAATATGTCATGGATGTGGACAGGACATGGAAAGGCCCGCTGACGGTCAAACAAGTGAAGCTGGCAGATGATGGAAGATACACGTGTGAGGTGACTGCCCTTGTTGGTAATGGGCAGTCGTCAACGTATCTGATTGTTACAAGTAAGTGAAAAGCATATGTAAGGTTTGAGAAGTAAATTGAAAGTCTATGACAGCAAGGGGGAAATAGTTCAAATTAATAAACACATCAAAAGAAATAAGTCCCCCTCTGAAAATTTCGTCATAACATCTTAAAGTAAAACTTTGTACCAATAAAACTTACTTAGAAATAATTATATGATTGTTTACTAAGTGTTTTGTGAAAATGAAAGATGTCCATGACTTCATGGCTGAATGAACCCAAATTGAAGACAAAAACTGCCCTTTCCAAAAGTCACAAAGTAGGCCTGTGCTTGTTAACTGCAAAGGCATATTGAGACAAGGAATGGAACTGGCCATCTTACAACTCACTGTGCTGAACTCTGCACCAAGGGGATTTGCATGGCTGAATGATCAAGAATCGATACACATTACAGTAAATGTTCACTTGGTGAGGATTTTACTTCAACTTTTGTGACAAGCATAGGCCTACTTTGTGACTTTTGAAAAGGGCAGTTTTTGCCTTCAATTTAGGCTCATTCAGCCCTGAAGTCATGGAAATCGCTCATTTTCACACAGCACTTAGTAAACAGTCATATAATTATTTCAAAGTTAGTTTTATTGGTACAAAACGAAACCTTACAATGTTATGACGACATGTTCAGAGGGGGTCTTATTTCTTTTGATGTGTTTAGTTCAAATTAATTGTAAAAAATGTTTTTTAATATTTGTGAAATATTTTAATCTGAATCTCTTTTTTTTTCAGTTCCCCCAAGTGCTCAAACATTAGCAGATGTCAACAACTCATCAGGTTACCTGACAGGTACTACTGTGCAGGTCACCGCAGGGGTACCCCGTACATTCACCTGTACCATCAAGGGAGCAAGACCAGCCGCTTATGCTCACTGGTCCATAGAATCCGTCGGTATCCAAGCCGACAACATCACCACAAGGATGCGAAAGGAAGGGAAACTTGAGGATACGATAAGTGAGTTTACTTTTATACCGGAGGAGAGTCATGGAGGCAAGTTTGTGTGGTGTATTGTGGATGATGATCACCCTGCTCTGGATCAACAGATGATAACTTCAGTAGTCTTAGATGTAAATGGTGAGTATATTGGTCCCCATGCCAAAGTCTGTTAGTATCCATTTTTTTCTGAAGTTTTTGGGTATGAGTTTTTGAATCCAATTAATATTCAAAGGAAATTTTAGCACGAGCAAAGGTATTGGGGTTAATGAACATGTTTGAGATTCAAGCCCCTTTCGCAAGGCAAATTTCCCCAGTAACATTTGGCAAATTCCCTCATTATGTGAACATGTCCTTAAACATTTTACCCCCGAATAGCCAGTATCAGTTTCTTTCGCTGATCTTTTCTTTGCATACCACTGCCACCAGGGGAGAGCTGCAACCAAAGTAAACCAAGCATGAGCAAAATACATTATACTATTAGGAAGGGAAAAACAACCCAAGAAAAGTAGGCTCTCTCTGAATAATTGCTACATTTGTAACAGAGCCAGTTTTAGTACTACTCCCCATTCCAGAAAAATACAGCACTAATTTTTGGGGATTACAAATAATGCCAAATAAATCACTATTTTACTAATTTCTTGAAAAAAGATCCAAAAACGTGCATTTTCGGCTTGTTTTCTGACAATCGAGTCACAAAAATCAAAGACTTGTTCCTAAGCATTCAAAATCTTAAGTTTATGCCGAAATTTTGCTGTAATTTTGACTTTTCTGTGTTACTTTAATTAAATGGTGGGTTATAAGAATGAATCATGTCTTTTCCAAAAATTCGAATGCATAAACTGAAATTAGTCTTAGTACAAGTCTATGGGCTTGCTTGCCACAGCATACGAAAAACACCCTAAAAACGCATGTTCTTGGCCCTTATTTCCAAAAATTGGCCAAATATTAAAATTTGACTTTTATTGCCAGTTAGGACTAACTAAAGGGTTAGGATTTAGTTGGCAAAACAGGATAATATTTTTTAATCCCAAAACATTAGTGCTGTATTTTTCTGGAATAGGGAGTAGTTTCGGTGTTGAAATAGCACCGTCACTTTCCAACATTTGTTAGTAAAAACTGAACCCGTAAAGACAGACAAAATTGGAGCTGAAGTGAACATTTAGACTTTATTTAATACATGCGTAGTAGAAAATACCGCTTAAAATGTAGATTTTTACATGCTTTTCACTATGATGGAGAGGTTATTTGGTGGTCTGCACCATCTTAAGAGAGAGATGTCACTCAGATGAAAGAAGACAGTATACTATATCAACCCTCAAAGGACCTTCAATACAAACCCCGAAATCTATTTAATGTCAGCAGCATGATTGGTATTTCAAAAATCGAGAGTCATAGATACTGTAGATAAGCGTTTTTATGTTTAACACAATAACACCCCTGCTTGATCAATGTAGTGTTCCAATATATTATTGTCGTTGTTGTTCTGTTCACTACATAGTGATAGAAAACAATTATTGTAGGCCCTACCTGCGTTCCTTGGAAGAAAGAGACAGTATTCATTTGAGCCTGGGTACATAAAGCTTGATGCAAAAAGGTTATTTTTAAATCAGCACAGAGGGAATTTTAGTAGTGACCGGGGTACTGACACCAAAGAAATAATGGAATAGTCCAGTTCTAAGCATTATTTCAATACAATTTAGGCCCCAAATTTCATTATGTAACAGTATTGAGGAACTCGCATAATCATCTTGCAAACTTGGCTTAAAAATGGGTATTTTTAACATTTATACAACTGCCGAAAAGACCACTACACACCTCTCTGAGCGTGTTTATAGTGAATATACCGCATTTTGAGTATACCGTATACGATAATCCTTGTGTATATATACCGATACCCTTGCTGTTTATAGTGAGACACAGTTACCGCACAAATTATATACCAACTAACATTCTCGTACACTTGCAATGACCCCGAGGTCACACGGGGAATGTGTAAATATTGTGGCGCGAGCTATAAACATTCCATTCAACAATATGATCATGGCGGTGAACATGTAGCTTCTGTTTTGATAATTAACTCTTGGGGGTGAGCATCGTTCCGAATGTCCTGCGCGCATCCTACGCATCATGAAGAAGGTCCTACTTCCGGTAATACCGCACAAAATTTATACTGGTGTGTTTATAGTGCAAATATCTCGCCACAATATCCTTCGGTTGAGAAGGATATCGATGTACCGTACATGCATATACTGCTAGTGTTTATATTGGGCAAGTATCCGGATAATTTCTGACCGGATAGAAATTATACCGCAATGTACCACACATCTGCTCCCACTATAAACACGCTCTCTGAGAGCGTGTTTATAGTGAATATACCGCATTTTGAGCATACCGTATACGATAATCCTTGTATATATACTGATACCCTTGCTGTTTATAGAGGCCTTGCATGTGACGTATCATCCCGTAAATATGGCGGACTACTCAAATGCATTCAATAAAAGCATGATTGCAATGTACCGTGACAGTTCGTCTCACACACATAACCCTGCACTACGATCAAATAGGTTGATGACAACATTTGATTGAATGGACTGCACTCCGCTATAACCACGGTGAAGGACACCGGTTCAAATCCTTTGTCTGGAGCCAATCGATAATTTCATGCAGGGCCTCTATAGTGAGACACAGTTACCGCACAAATTATATACCAACTAACATTATCGTACATTTGCAATGACCCCGAGGTCACACGGGGAATGTGTAAATATTGTGGCGCGAGCTATAAACATTCCATTCAACAATATGATCATGGCGGTGAACATGTAGCTTCTGTTTTGATAATTAACTCTTGGGGGTGAGCATCGTTCCGAATGTCCTGCGCGCATCCTACGCATCATGAAGAAGGTCCTACTTCTGGTAATACCGCACAAAATTTATACTGGTGTGTTTATAGTGCAAATATCTCGCCACAATATCCTTCGGTTGAGAAGGATATCGATGTACCGTACATGCATATACTGCTAGTGTTTATATTGGGCAAGTATCCGGATAATTTCTGACCGGATAGAAATTATACCGCAATGTACCACACATCTGCTCCCACTATAAACACGCTCTCTGAGAGCGTGTTTATAGTGAATATACCGCATTTTGAGCATACCGTATACGATAATCCTTGTATATATACTGATACCCTTGCTGTTTATAGTGAGACACAGTTACCGCACAAATTATATACCAACTAACATTATCGTACATTTGCAATGACCCCGAGGTCACACGGGGAATGTGTAAATATTGTGGCGCGAGCTATAAACATTCCATTCAACAATATGATCATGGCGGTGAACATGTAGCTTCTGTTTTTATAACTATTGGGGTGAGAATCGTTCCGAATGTCCTGCGCGCATCCTACGCATCATGAAGAAGCTCCTACTTACGGTATAAATACCGCACACAATGTATACTGGTGTGTTTATAGTGGGAATATCTCGCCACAATGTCCTTCGGTTGAGAAGGATTTCGATGTACCGTACATACATATACTGCTAGTGTTTATAGTGGGCAAGTATCCGGATAATCTCTAACCGGGTAGAAATTGTACCGCAATGTACCGCACATCTGCTCCCACTATAAACACCCCGATAAACACGCTCTGAGACACAGTTACCGCACAAATTATATACCAACTATAACATTATCGTACATTTTGAATGTCCCCGAGGTCACACGGGGAATATGTAAATATTGTGGCGCGAGCTATAAACAGCCCATTCAACAATTATGATCATGGCGGCAAACATGTAGCCTCTGTGTTGATAGCTCTAGGGGGGTGAGAATCGTTCCGAATGTCCTGCGGGCATTATACGCATCATGAAGAAGCTCCTACTTCCGGTAATGCCGCACACAATTTATACTGGTGTGTTTATAGTACAAATATCTCCCGACAATATCCTTCGGTTGAGAAAGATATCGATGTACCGTACATACATATACTGCTAGTGTTTATGGTGGACAAGTATCCGGATAATTTCTAAGCGAATAGAAATTATAGCGCAATGTACCGCACATCTTCTCCCACTATAAACACCATAAGTCCAGTTTATTTTAAAACTAGAAAGTAATTTCACATTGTGTGGCAAATGTGATTTTGAATGTCCAATCCATTATCCGTTCAAAAGGAGGATCCCTTTCCAAGGCTATATGATTAGGGTTTGGGCTAAGAATTGATTTAGGATTACGGTTTACCTGTTAAGGGTATGTTAGGATTAGGGTTAGGTTAGGTTTATGATCATAATTATGGTGAGTGTTATGGCCCAGGTTTAGGGTTATAGGGTACCATATGGGAGGACTGGGGTCTGCAATTACCTCGGATAAAATACAGTAACGTGTTTTTTAACAAAAATTGTTGTCATCATGGGGGTGTGTGGGAGGGGGTGATGTCTGTACAGGTACATGTTAATATGACTATGTGAATATAATCCTTTGATGAAGAAAGTGCATGGTCTTAGGTTAGTACAAGGACAAATTAGCTCAATGCCACATGCTATATACATACCAATGATAGATCTACGAGAAAATGTTGGTGGATTCGCTTTTCATTGCAAAATTGAAGTCATTTTAAATTATCGCAGTTTTTTGAATTACAACTACCTACGCACAAAATGACGTTTAATTGACTCGCACCATTACGCGTCTGGTAAAGCCGTGAAATTGTGCCTATTTAGAGGATAAACTCATCATGCAGCTATAATATACACTATCACTATACTTCCATGTTATCAAAGATATGGCTATATGCAGCTGTCAATTTCCAGCCCACCCCCTCCCCCCATGGCCAGGGTACCAGAGGAGGGGTGGCTGAGACATAATTATACCAGAGCTAAATTTCAAAAATGTTAAAACTCCCGGCCAAGTCCCCGACCGACAGGGTACGACACATGGCCGGCCCTACAGGGACAAATTTTGTTTCAATGCCCGTCTGTTATAAACTGCCCGGCTATTTTCCGACTACTCGGCAGGCAGGGGCTGGAGTGGGTCAGGTTTTCAATTGACAAGTGCATTATCAACAGCCTTCATTTTCCCGTGCATGAAATCTACAAGCTTAACTACTGAACATACAGGCATATGCACCCCCCTACAATCATAATTAATCACATCACTAGTACCGTATCACATACATTCAAATTCCAGCATGAAATCTAACCGGCTTTCATAGTACATTGATTTTCAAGATATGACACATGGCCGGCCCTACAGGGACAAGATTTGTGTCAATGCCCTATTGTTATAAACTGCCCGGCTATCCCCGGGCACCAGGCAGGCAGGCAGGGGCTGGAGTGGGTCAGGGTTTCAATCGACAAGTGCATTATCAACAGCCTTCATTTTCACGTGCATGAAATCTATAAGCTTAACTACTTAACATACAGGCCTATGTACACCCCCCCCCCCCCCCAGCACACACACACATCATAATTACTCACATCACTAGTATCACATACATTCAAATTCCATCATGAAATCTAACCGGCTTTCATAGTACACCGATTTTCAAGTTCAAACGCCAGCTCTAGCTTCCACGGTGCTGAATTCGACCATCATGCATGAGCAAAAATAAGGGCGCACATCATTGAAAAGGATGCCAGTCTTTCTCTATAGCCTGCTGCTTGAAATAATTAAAAATTTCTTGATATCTGCCATCTGTGGTACACTTGTACAGGGTGTCCCAGAAAAAATTACCGGGCGAATGAATTTGGACGTAAGTCGAGAAAATAGACATCAGAAAAAAAGTGGAATTAATTACATCCAAAGTGAAAAAGTTCACTGTTATTGAATGAAATAAAGATGAATGAATATACGAACGAACGAACGATTGATTTATTGTTTGATTGATTGATTTGATTTGATTTGATTTGATTTGATTGAATGAATGAATGAGATGTTGTGCTGGTACTCGGGGCTTGCAAAATGTGTGAATACTAATGTTTACTTTGTCTCCTTTTGATCTATTATTTTACCAGTTCCTCCCTATGATCATAGAATGTCAATTTTTGACGATATTGGCAGAGAAAAAGACGGATCCATCAATGTCATACAAGGTGTATCGCACACACTTACATGTGAAGCAAAAGATACTCGGCCATCAGCGGAGTTTGAATGGTTTATTAACAACATCACGCAGCGTAATGGAGTAGGACCACCGATGTCTCCAACAGTAGGAAACGACGAGCTTGTTGATACGACATCTACATTTACATTTACACCAGAACGAGAGTATCATGGTCAACTTGTTGTTTGCAGAGCGAGTATCCCTGTCGATGGTGCTCCTGTTGCTGAAACGAGCATAATGCTCAATGTTTATGGTATGTGCACTTGTTTTAACCATGCCTTACATTTAGAAATATCAACAAAAAACAAACAAAAAAAACACAAAAAAATTTAAAAAAACGGGGATCAATGCAAACTCTTTACAACTAAAACTGCTAGGATACGAACTGTGAAGTGGGCGAACGGAATAGACTAATATCATCAATAATTATAACAATCTTTTTTATTTAGACCTTGCTTTCATTTTGTTGACTTGAAATCGCTGCCGTTTGTGTTTACATTTCTAACCAAACTCTTGAAATAAAACTAAAAGTTTTATTCTTTGTTTGTCAGAATAAAATTCTGCATCTGCCATGCTATGGCTGGGCCTACTCAAGTGCCCCGCCAAATGCACGGTGGCTGTAACGGTGATATAATGAACCTCGCGTTGCATTGTGATGAATGTCTGGAATGCGGGCTAAGTACGTAGGTTGTGAACTTGACACTTACTAGTAGAGGGTACATAGATTATGTCACGAAAAGGATATTTATATTTGTTAACATTAACTTAGATTATTTTCAAAAATCTACATGTAAGCTTTTTTTGGGACACCCGGTACTAAAAATTGTATCAAACTTGTTTACAAATGCATCAAGCTATACACATAATATCACACACAATTTCAAAGGTTTTTAAAAGTCGAGTTTTGAAGAGATTTATGTGGTCTGCCATAGACACTCCTGTGTTATTTTGCCCGGCTAGAAACAACAGAGGGCGGTCCGAATGTAAACATGTAACATCATAGGTCAACTCATCTATAGGCTTTTAATTGACCAGAGTACAATAATACAAGTATTACCTTAAAAGGCAAGTGTAAAAATTCCGTAACGCAATTACTTGGCCGAAATATAAGATAATGTAGAGTTTATAACATCCAAGCAAGATGTTGATGTAAACATGAATTACTCGTAGTTTTGGTGCAACGTGCATTATTTTAGAAAGTTGACTTTGGTGAAAAGCCCATTTTGACCAAAGGAATCTTCCTAGGGCAACAAGAAAACGTGCAACCCCTTGCGACGGCCCTGGCTGATATCCTTCCTCATCAGTGGTAAAAAAAACCCGGACCTTTGCAAAATTTCCAGATATTTTATCTTGAATTTTTGCAAAGGCCAGGGATTGCAATTCAAAGAATGGGTGACATTTTAATGAACAAGTTACGACGAATGTGCTCTTTTGCCGGTAAACCCTAACTGACAGAAAATTGAAGGAATTATATTTCTATTCCATTTGAAGACCTGAGTGCAAGAAGACAGTAAGTCCACTTGGCCCCTCAACATGTATACACTTAAGTTGCGTATGGTTTCGTATAGTTTGGTAATGTTTTTTACATGTTCAGGGGCCAAAACAAATCTTTCATAACCTTTCATGATGTTTTCACCTTGGAACATGTATTAAACATTATAAAACCCTAAGAAACTATACTTAACTTTGGTGTATACATGTTGACGGGCCAAGTGGACTTACGGTCTTCTTGCGCTCAGGTCTTCATTTGTTCTATTTATTAACAGATGGGTCTTCACTAACATCAACAATAATTATCGGAGCAACTACTGCAGGAGTCGGGCTACTTGTAATCATAATTGTGATTTGCGTAAAGATAAATTGCAGGAGGTAAGATATTGCAATTTGTTATATTGCAACTTGGGCCAAATAAAAAAGAAAACATGTTTCTCGTCCCCTCCCGCTTCCTTTTTGAGGCCGCTTCAAATTTATTTTTATTTTTTAAAGTTCAGTTATAACTTTTGAAAAAAGATGTCTTGGAAGTTGAGATGTGATCACTAGAGGGGTGTACCTACCAGAACAATTAAATAAAAAGCGCCTCCACCTTTTTCAGGCATTATTCTTTACGCTAACACGGATGTTTATATGGGTATTTACCGAATTTACACATATTTTTCAATAAAAATAGAAAATCTCTTCCTATGCCTCTCTTCCTTTTTTTTACCCGGACGAGAAACATGTTTTTTATTTTTACTCGGCCTTATTGCAAGCAGCTCGCTGTCGTAGGTTCAAATTCATGCAGTGCGGACGTGCTGTTCACTTGGTCATGGATAGTCCGACTACACAAACTCCACACCGCGTTTTTACAGATGTGTATGGGAACAAACCAAAAGATCAATCACGTCCTATAAACGTAACTAGTTTCGTTTCTCACCCGACCCCCTCCCTCCCTGCCAGAAACGTAATAAATTTCATTATTGAAAATGTTGACATAATAATAATAATGACACATTCTTCAGACCGATGTTTTTGTACAAACGTAATCGAGTATTTTTACCCCCTCCCCCAAAACGAAACTAGTTTCGTTTATAGGACGTCATCGATTTTTTGGTTTGTTCCCTAAATAAGGTGACTAGCTCATTTGATAGAATACTACATATCTTGTCGTCCGGATTTGGCCAGCTGGATTGAAACGCATCAATCAATATTCTGATATGTGGTATATCTGTTAAACATTTACTAACACGCCCATTGATCTCTCAGGGGCGTAGCAAGCGGGGGGACAGGGTGGACGAAGTCCATGGGCCCCCGAGGGTTCAGGGGCCCCGAGCACAAAAGCGAAAATTAAATAAGGGCTGATAATGGAGAGCAGGGCTAAATTTACCATTGGGCCAGATAGGCCCGGGTCCAGGGTCCCAAAATTGCCCAATGCATCTTTCTTTTAGTTTTATAACCCCAATAACAGCATGTTTTTTGGCCAAAATGGGACAAAATTGTAAAATTTTCCGCGCTTCGCGCGCATTCAAATAGCAAAGTTCATTTTGATCTGGGGCTAAAATAGTCTGAAATTGCATTTTTTCACGTGCTTTGCGCGCAAATGTCCGGTAACATCGGAACAAAATATGTTAGTCCCCCTCTATATTATACGTAACCCAAAACTTGGCCACTGACTTGAGTGTACATGCCTTCTTGAATCTCGGCACGTGAGTTCGGGTCCTCCAAATTTTGGAATGGCCCAGGGCCCCCATAAGGTAAAACCCGTCCTGGTTAAAAGGGCCCATACTGCTTCTTGTCCATGCGCCCCTGATGCTCTTGCTACGCCCCTGTGTGATCTCTCCTTGCAAATCATAAAATCACGTTTGGAGAATGTATTGCAATTGCTGCGGTTTGTCCTCAAACAAATTATTTACTTTTTTAGTGACAGCATTTACAAGCATCAGCTCGATTTTGCTGTAGGACGTGCCGTTATATGTATCGCAAACTGTTTTAGAACAAAAGGTAATATCTCCTGCACCAATTACATGCAAGCCAATCCATTTTTACTATTCAAGAAAACGTGGTCACTGTCTTGAATGGGTTTTAAGACCATGACGGGCAATCGAAGATATCCAACGCGCAAACCCCACCTCCACCTCCACACCTCACACATACACCCCCCCCACACACCCCTGTATCGGCTGTCACTATCCCTTGCTCACTTCCCCGTTACAAACTGGTTACATGGTATATGCACCGTATTATGATCGAACGATAAATACTTTCTGTTTTTATTATCATCTATTTTCAGGCGAAAGAACTCGGAACAAGAAACTCCTAAACTTGAACCATACTACGAATATATTCCTCCTAAGAGCAAGTCATCGCAGCAGCCACCCAACGACACATCTGGTCCAGAACCAGGACTTCATCCTGTATACGCCATACAAATTCCTTCTACGGACATCTCGTCACAGCATTCACCCGTCGACACATCTGGTCCAGAACTTCCAGGACATCATCCCGTATCATACGCCACATCTATTCCTTCTCCAGACATCTCATCGCAGCATTCACCCATCGACACATCTGGTCCAGAACATCCTGGACATCTCCCTGTATCATACTTTACTTATGTTCCTCCTATCGACGCTTCAGGCTATGAAATGCCATTAGAAAATATGGGAAATGAGAACGTGGGCTACATCGAACCAGTGGCGTAGATTTCTTGTTGACATTGGGGGGATGGAGTTGGAAATGTGTTCTTGAAGTAAAGTGAATCCAACACCTTTCGGCGACATGGTTTATGGTATAAATGCGTGCAAAGAGCGCGTAACATTTTGCCATATCGAAGCAAAAGTGGTGAAATAATAGTTGAAAAGCGGAATAAATTCGCGCGAAGCGTTTAAAATTCGGCATTTTGCGGGCTAAAATGACCAAATAATTATGAGGTTAATTTATTCAGAAATCCACATACATGCGTCAACATGGGGGGTGAGTGTATGGACCATCCCTCCTGGCAAAATATTGAGGGGATTTATCCCCCCGCCCGGATCTACGCCTATGCATCGAACACGCCGGTTTCGAATTATAATAAACTTCAACGCGTACGCGCTAGATGTGATCTTGTCATAGGGTCCGAAATTATGCCGAACTTCAACATATCTAAGTCAGCACACGAGCAAACTATGCGTCCTTTTTGCGTGTGTATAAAACGTAAACAAAATTGACCTTGTAAACCCCTGTCCGAATAAAGAAGTAAATACGCGTATCCCGGGCGCGTATCTGCACTTCATCCGATATTAAAAACTTCACCAATATTAATTTATATACGAATGATATATCTTGAATAATAAAAGTGGATAGGCGCCCCATATATTTCACACAATTGTCACTTGAAAACGGACCTGTTCAAACACAGTTCAGTCGTGTTATCATGCACAGGTTAAGGTCTTTAGATGTTGTGAAAAACAGCCCAAAAAGAATGTATTGTTTGCGTTCTATAATTCACCCGGTTGTATTTTTTTTTCATAGACTACAACTATTAAGTTTTAGTCGATAACATTTTTAAAATCGAACTTACTGTTCTATTATATTGTAAATAATTATTGTAATTTTAAATTTTATAGATTTATTTCCATTTGAATGTTTTTAGAAATAATAATAATAAACAATGCGCTCAAAAATTGGTAACAACGTAAACATTATATTTAAACATTATGGCCATCCAGGGAACTCCCGCGATATCGACGCGTGTGGAAGCAAGCGTACAGTGGCGGATTTGTAAAGCTGTCAGCAAGTCAGCAGTTGCTGGCAAGCCCCCTGTTATTTCTGCAAGGTTCAAAGGTGCGATGGGTAGAATAGTACTGAAAAGGTTATATGCCCGTGTATGCAAGGGGATATTCTATTTATGCCCGCATTTATGATTCTTGAAAAGTTTCATTAAATTTTGCCCGTTTTGGCCATAGCAAGAGGTCAAGGGCCCAATTTTAATATTTGGGAATACAATTTCTATAGAATCAGGAATACGAATTGGTACCTATAGAGCATTACACATTCTAAAATTGAAGAGCTTATTTCCAAACCGTGTTAAGTCCACAAGATTCACTTTGAAGAAAATCATGAATTTTCTTTATTTCAATGAAATAAAGTTCGATTTCTATAAAATTACAGTGAAGTGAAGGTGACATACAGGGTGAGTCAAAAAAGTGCAATAGAGAAAAGAATCCATTTTTAAGAACCGATTTGAACCTTATAGGTTTTAAAACATTTTATAAATGATATATCTATTAGTGACCTTGTGTGAAAAAACCAAGAAATTAGCATTTACCGTTTTGTTTTTATGACGCATTTGATAGCGATACCCAATTTTAATGTTTGTCCAAGAAACATCTACAATTTTAAAGTCAGCCCACTCTGTGTAAGGTAGATTTGGAACAACTGCTAATTTCTTAACCTCATTGGCATTGAAATAAACTTGTTTAAGGAGAAGAAACATTATTTGTTGTTATTTTCATTTTGTCTTTATTTTAAAGATGTTTATTCTCTATCAAAAACATACACATTTGCAGGCGGATGTTTTCAAATGTCGAAATGAAATGCGCGCAAATTGAAGTGGAGTGAATTATAAAATATCCAGTAAGTTGGACATACTGGGATTAAAAAAACTGGAGTTGGAGTCGAGTGAGGTATGAAGGACTTAAAGTAATGTTAAAAAGTTTGTTTAAACAGAAAAAAAAAAAAATTAAAATAACGCAAAAATCAACCTTATTTAAGGCTAAGTCAGTTTCAGAGCTCGTGCCTTTATCGTGCATTGTGTGCTCTCATTCAAAATACATGGTACCTCGTGGACAAATAATGAAATTGGGTATCATAGCAAAAGGACTCATAAAAGTTAAACGGTAGATGTGATTCAGTTTTTCACAACAGGTGACTATTGAGTGTGGCATTTATAGAAACTTTCAATAATTGGAAAGTTCAAAATGGTTCTTACATAAATATCGATTCTTTGCTCTATTGCACTTTTTTTTTGACTCACCCTGTATATAGGACCATAAAAACATGTTAAGTTAAAATCTAGAGACTTTTGATTTTTTTTTAATGAATTAATTTGTTTTAAAAATAGCATGGACTTAACACGTTTTGACACAAAACGCAATTTCTGGCATGGACTTAACACATTTTGACACAAAACATAGCATCTGTAACATAGAACTAACCATATTTTTCTCAAATTAGTCTTAAAAGATAACAAATTTATTAAAAACATACAAAATGTGATTCTCTCTACTATAAAACAAAATTTTGCCACAAAACACCTTGCATCTCGAACCCCTCCTCCCAACCATTTTTTTACCAAAATTCGATGTTTAAAATAGTTCAAAACTCAAAACTGAGTTGTATTGCATTTCGCAGAATTGAATAAACATTTCACTGACAATAAGTGATGACCCGAAATACCCGCTTGTTTTATCACATTATCACTTATCACAATTCCCCCCTCCCCCATGCTGCCACCCTAATCTCATATTGACAGCCGTAAGTTTGTAAGTCTTTAAGTCCCAAGGTTTTTTTATACCTTTAACTTAAAAATAATACCTTGAATTTAGTAGCACATTTTGATAATCATACAAAATATTAATAATATCAAAAAGTAACTCTACCACCATCCTCTAACATTAATTCTACCATCACAACCTCTCCCTCTCCCCCTTCCCACCCTTTTCATGTCTTTTTGGAGGTATCTATCAAATATTTAAGAAATCCCATACAAACTAGGCCTACTAATTATTAAAAAAAAAAAAACAATTTTTATGCAGACCAAATTCAGGTATACTACATGTAGTTTCAGGACCAAACAAGAACGAAGACGCGAAGCAAGGCCATGTTATCAATCATGCAGAACTTGGGCGATTAACTATTGGAAGCCCTATGCCGTGCTACAAGCTGCCCACAAGGGCATTGTTTGGACGTAACACAGTTTGCTACCAAACTGGATTGGACTTAACACGTTTTGGAAAAAAAATGATACTTTGTGTGTCAATATTTCGGGACTTGACTAATTTAGGAGAAAACACACACATTGTTGGATAGCCCTAGTTACTCACTACCCATTTTCATCAAAATCTCAATTTTGTAGGTGGGTGGACTTAAGGGCTGGGGTATGAACGTTTGGACAGTATTTATTTTGGGACATTGGAGCACATCAGACATATCGAATTGCATTCTGAATACGAAGAATATCATTCTGATATCAAATAATTTTGATTTTTGGAAATTCGCAATTTAATACACATTTTATGGCAAATCATTAAAAATTGATATTTTTGATATTTAACAGTACTTGAAGTAAACTTTATATATCTGATGATTTATACTTAAAGTGTATGTAGGTGGGATGAAAAGCCGACGATCAATTGAAAATTTTGACCTTTCGTATTGAAGATATGGATTTTTTCCCAAAACACCAAAAAAAATTAGGTCTTTTGGGAAAAAAATCCTTCAATATGAAAGGTCAAAATTTTCAATTGACCGTCGGCTTTTCCTCCCTGCTACATACACTTTAAGAATATATCATTAGATTTATATAATTTACTTCGAGGACTGTTATATATCAAAATTTGAAAAATATCAAATTTTTATAATTTGTCATAAAATTTGTATTATATTGTGATTTTCAAAAATGAAAATTATTTGATATCAGAAAGAGATGCTTCGTATTCAGAATGCAATTCGATAGGTATGAGGTGCTCTCATGTCCCACAAAAAAATACTGTCGAAACGCAATAAACGCTCATTTTAGATCCCTTAACACGGTTTGGAAATAAGCTCTTCAAATACAAGTAGGCCATCTAGTATGGGACCAGGGCCCCCAATGTTAGATCATAAGTGTATCATCAGAGCTGGCTCTAAAACTACAAAGGACCCTGTATGTGGACCGTGACCGGGGACCGTGATGCACTTTCCCCTTAGATGTAAAATTTTGCCCATTTTGGCCCAGATCTCCAAGATCAAGAGTTCCCGGGGGTCCCAATGTCAATACAAATGGACAGTCGTTTCTCAATAAATATTCTTGGGTATATGAGATCAAATATTATAGGCCCACTTGGCCCTTTGTTTTAACATTTGCGGCCCTCTGCCCCAGGGCCTAAAAAAGTAATTTAAAGCAAATATAACAGTTCATGGTTCCGAGTTGATACACCCAGCACTTGGGCAGTGTACCTTTACATGGGTACTTGAGCCTCATAATGTCAAATAATATGGGCTACAGGGCCAAAATGGGCCCCAGGGCCCCAAAATGTGGGTCCCCAAATTGCCATGTGCATCTTCCTTTTTAGTCCTAAAACACCAGGTTTTGGGCCAAAATAGGGTGAAATTGCACAATTTTGCCTGCGCGAAGCGCGCACTGGCCATATATATAGCAAAATTCACCTTCATTTTGGGCTAAAACAGACTGATTTTTGTCCGTGCTTCACCCGCAAATGTCATAGTAAAATCGAAAAGAAAATATGCTCGGCTCTCTCTAAATTGTTATGCGGAGGATATATCCCCTGATTTACGGGCTATACCTAGGAATGGGCTTCAAAACCTTAGAATAGCTACCCGGATTTGAGTTATCCCCTGCCTAAACCAACGATTCGGCGTCTATACCATAGTATTGCTGCCCATTCTTAGGAATGGATTCCAAAACCCTAGAATTGAGCTATTCCTTTGGGCAGCAAAACCCAAGAACGGGCTGGCAAAACCAGGGTATAGCGACCGATTCTTGGGTTTTGCTCAAAATGATACACTTATGCTTCGTCTTAAGGCGCGTATTTTAAGAACGATATAGCTGTATAGCGCCTCTATAACCCATCTATATCGCGAATATTAAATTTTTCGTTTAAAAACGGAGAATCAATATCTTATCCCTAAACACACATTTCCCCCTAAGTGTGTCTATTTTAGCACAAATCCGCAATTAGGCTGATAACAATAATAAAATGTATTTAGTAGTTTTTACGTGAGTGTCTTGCATAATAAAATGTTTAGTATTACAAAATATTCGGAATACACCATTTTTGTGACCATCATTGTAATGTTTGTGTCATCTAATTTCAAAAGCCACAGTTTTAACAAATGAGTCTACTAAATGCACATTTATGGAAACCATAATATAATCTACATGGTTCCAACAAATGTGGTGATATTTTTAAATGTTTTATCAAGCGTCGATCATTGATGACATAATTATGTGAAAGTCCAAGTCCAATCTTATGGCTACAATTTGCATGAAACCAGAGTTTATTTGATATTTCGTCCTACTGAGCCATACCTTACAACCAGAACTACGAACGGGGAGGAGGGTTTTTGCACCCTTAATTTTTCGTTATAAACGTCATATACCATTACATTTGGTACCAACGTACTGTAAAAACTCGATACAGGGTGTCCCAAAAAAAAGAGGCCCCACATTGTGCCCTCTTTTTCTCCTATTTCTGAAAAGTTGATTACAAATATTTTGGTACTTACACTACATTAGTGGAAGAAGGGCCCAACTCCAGCTCATATTAAGACCTGTACCGTTGCCATGGAAACATCTTTTATAATTTCGAATGTATGTAATATTGTATGTTCATGTATTAAAGGTGCCCTGAAGATGAAAACATTCTGCCTATAAAACCTTTCCAAATATTAAGTTTTTTCTTAATATCTCGAAAACAGTTTTGATGGAGTTGGGCCCTTCTTCCACTCAGGTATTCAATTAAAAACAGGGAAAATATGACACAACATCGATTTCCAATGGGGGAATAACACAAAACGTTATACAAAGTTAAAAGAGTTTTTAACTTTATACGTTTATACGTTTGTTATTCCCCCATTGGAGGTTGTGTCATATTTTCCTTGATTTTAATCTTATCTATTGCTTATCCTTTGTTCTCTGCTGGTCAGTTGGAACAGATTTTCCCTGTTTTTATATTAACCCTTCACATCATAACAGAAGACGTTTTATGTTAACAATTTATATGAAACATTGTTATAACACTTTTGTAGATGACATTTTCGTAATCATACCTAGAGGTTTTTTTTATCATCAGATAGAAAGACTTCTGCTCATCTTCTCTGGTGAGACAACAGGGCTGGGGGTATCTTTCCCTATCAAAGTTTAAAAATCTGTCATATCAATTTCCTCAATATATGTTGTTTTGATACAACTTATGTGGGGAAAAGTTTGATTTTACAATATTTCGATATTATTTTTTAACTTTGTAACTTTATTATGATTAACATAACTGTATTTCAACGCCTCAAACTATATCATTATTTTGTCCCAACAAAAATAATCCAGAGAATAAAATATTCATTCATATGTTTATTTATTTTATTCAAGCTGGGCCATTTCTACTGGAGCACATGCATTCTAATTATTTGTCTACAATACCTTATACAAGCATCAGCAGCAAGCACTATTTGTCACAAGATTTGAAAAGTAAATAGCCTGTGTACACACTGAACACAATGCACATACAAGCTGTATTTAAGTACATGCCGAAGCTATCAGTATAAAATGATATATATGACCTTCACGATGCTATTAATTTAGCCCAAAGATTAGGAAAACTAGCAAAACTGGTGAACTGGTACTGTTCAAATAAAAACATCTGCAAATCTTGCTGCAATTTCCAAATAGTATTTCTATTACTAAAATAATTATTTTTGTTATTTCTTTTAATACAAACATATTACTGCCTATGATGACTTTATCGTATTACTTACATATCAAAATCAAGTAATAATTACAAAACTCGCCGTAAACTATCACCTCTGTGGGTGTTTGGGATATAACCGGCACGAATATTTTCTCAACACTGCGGCATGTGAGAAAGTAGGTCAATAGTCAGAGAATACAGGGCGGGTGCGGCACGCCGCACCCGCCCAAAAAGACCCTATTGCCATCGCAAGAAATTTTAGCATGATATTTAAATATAAATAAACACAACGTAACTTGATTATAGCACAGATTATGCTGTAACACAGAAAAAAGCTAATGTATACTACATTGAAATCATTGCTAATGTTTACCTTTATTCCGTTTTCAGTATGTTCTACTGTATAAAGCCAATGCGCTTGAATTATTACCTCTAATATATTGTTATGCCGTCGCTAGAATATTCAGCATGATCATTTGTTAAAATCAACAAGTATTGACTTGGTTTTACATTTATTCCTTTAATACTGTAACACAGAATGAAATTAAAACTCGTAGTTGATATGAGATTATTCGTGTTTAAAGGAAGTTGGGAATAAATTGATACCGATTCGATTGATCATAAGAATGAGACCGGTGAAAAATAATTATTACTAACTGAGCAATCTGTTGGTTTTTTTTTTATTTCTGTGTTTTTTTCCCTTTTTTAATTATCTGCATAATTTTGACGAAATAAATTGTATGCTTCATGCCTACTACTGTGATTTATTCCGTCATAAATAAATATCATCCACACGCGTCAGTATCCGATTTATCATTATCGGCATCATCATTTCTCCCGCTTATGTATAGCGCGACCAATTTTCACTAAGCTTGGGAGTCATTGGCGCCAAAGACAGTGGGCCGTGAAACACGATTTGCCACTACATGTATGTGTGCCTATTGGTTAAAGATCACTAATAGGCATGGGCGATACATTGAAATACGACGAGGAACTATTTGTTTTCATGGCATTCAAAAAGACTGCATTAAAAGCTGAAATAAAATAAAAAAGTACTTTTTAGAGTTTGATGCTACAAAATGGTACATTTTCTCTCATTATATGTCATTTTTGTTGTAATAGTACCAAAATTCATAAGCACGGCTTCGGTTTTTAGTAAATATTCGCCCTATCATATTGTAACTTTCAGCTTCGAGGGCGCACTGTCATTTTAAGGCCAGAGTAATGGAAGACACATTCGTTCACGCCCGAATTTGAGCTTTCTTGATATTTATCAACACTAAGATGCATTCTTTCACTTGAAACTGATAAAATACAACTTGCTAATATTTACTCGTATTTTTGCTAGATTTGTTTCACTCTTTTCAACTCTAAAAAGTCACATGGCTCAAGACAGCTTAGTAAATTGGCGGGAAATAATGAGTCAGAAATGCGCGAATGCGAAATATTTTGATTACGCGCGCGATTCGATTAGCGTGACGCGGCGCAACTCTGCGCGTATGTCCAACGCAGTCTAGGCGCATTCGGTTTGTTGTTCACGGCAGCAAATGTGGTGTAAACAAAACAAAAATTTGCAGTCAAAATTTCCCTTAGATTTTTTAATTATTTTGAATTTTGGTGCACTGAAAGCAGACATTATAGATTTATTGGTGCAAGAAGATGCATATTTAGACCATGCACCAGATACAGGTTTTACAAGCGTGAAAGTCTTACCGTTTTAAAATATAAGGACGTTTTGTGCATAATTTTGACATTTTTTTACTAAAACGACGATTTCTCAGAGTTCACTTTTGACAATATTGCACGATTTTTGTAACAAGATAACTCGAAAAATATGCAAGCAAAAGGTAAACTTTTTGCACTATCGTTTAGAGTACATCAAAGCCTAGGGAAGGTTTTCTCATTTTTTCAAAATATTCACATGTTTTTTTTTCAATATTTCGAAAAAAGAGACGAATTTCAAAGTTCATGTCTCTTTTTATGAAGAGCTAACTGAATTTTTTTTACTCCGAACGGATTTTTTTCTAAGTTGTCACAAAAAAATTGGGGTAAAAAAGTGATTTTTTGTGATTTTTTCAAAAACTCGAGATTATTGAACAAATCTGACTCATTTCCTTTCCAAAAATGTATAGTTTTATATACTTTTGACATACAATTCAGAAATAATGATGCTCGAAAAGGTCCATGTTCTCTCCCATGACACTGGCCTTAAGGTGTTTACGGTTCAGTGCGTTAAAACAAGAAAAGTCTCAGGTCAACCTATGTTGAATTTTTGATCATTTGCTAGGGAGTCATTGGTGCCAAAGACAGTGGGCCGTGAAACACGATATTATTGCCATAGATGAACTTCTGGATGGGGCAGCTTTAATTTGCATGAGGCCGCATTGATATGTAAATAGCGTATTGTTATTTAAATTTGTGTCCAGACGTATTGAGGGCGACAGTCATGTTATCCAGACGGATAATGGCTGCATATGCCGGTCATGTCAATTTGCTGAGTGAAGGCTGATAATCACCTTTCTGTATAGGTAATAAGCTAGTATACTTCGTGTACCAGTTGGTTATAACAAAAAATTAGTATCATATTAAATATATTAAATGTATAAACTTTGAAAGTTACATGAATTTGAAGAGCAGAGCTTCGAAATCTAGCTAAGTCAGGTGATGTGAAATTCTGCTGCGTGACCCCCTCTGCGTGGTAGAATTATATTCATAAAATATTGAATTTAACAGATATCATGGGCAGCCAACCACGATTTATCAGCATTTAAAATATATGTTAATTAACAAAGATAAATAATAAAGAGTACAAATGGCAATTAACTAGTAAACAAGCCTGAAATCTTAAAATGTTGCCACGTGTTTTCCCGAACACATGATATGTGCAACATGTGACCACTATTCAGATTTACCGTAAATATTTGGAGTATGCTTGCACATGATGTGCATTTCTTTACCTCTGTATAAAATCAATAATTCATGCTGGGAGCCAAGTAACATTGTCTGCTCAGTGCAGATTTGTATTTTATTTTACTTGAGAGCATAATAGAAATACATAAGACGAATCATGGCGCCATGATGGAAGGTCAGGTCGGGTATCAAAGGTTATTATAACTTAAATACTACTTGTATTTCCCACCTTGCCTCTGTCACATATTTCCTTCATATTTATTGACAGCAAGTCATAATTTTGACTTTGCTATTGCAAAATGTCATTTCATATCAAATTAGTAGACTTTCTTTGAAAAAACATATCACTGGTGCCTGATGGGAATACCCGTCCGCCATCTCATTAAACTGGATCGTTTTCGCGTGATTTGTGCCCAGATGTATTGGGGCGCGCTATACTCTCATTGAACAGGCAAAGTTCGCAAAACTAACAACGTTGTTATTTGCCAAACTCAATTAACATGATCCAAGGGTCGAACATGAATTATTCATAACGAGCTATAACGGATCGATAACTGGCCTCACTTTCTAGCTAGTAAACCAGCTGAATTTTTCATAGATTTTGCGTTGCTAATAGAACAACCGTGAATTTAGTGTCACCCCCTTGTTATTGCCACTACATGTATATGTGTGCCTATTGGGTCAAGTAGCAGCGACGTTATTGCAGTGCAGTATACATTTTATAAGGTAATTATATACTTTCTGTGTATTTAAAAAAATAAGCATAAACCAACTCAAATATACGGCATGATACATTCTAACGTATTCAATTCTCCTTAGCATCAGGCACGCATGACATGCACGCCACATGTAAACATTCTTACGTAATGAGTTTCTTTTCTCGATGCTGATAATATCCACACGGCTATGACCGTTTCAAGATATCGAGTGTGAGTTTATTGCAACAAAGGGCTATCTAAAAGTTGGGCATTTCAAGATAATGAGCAAAAACGTCTGCAGATAACCCAGATACAGTTAACCCTTTATTGCTCTAAACTCCAGAGACCCCCTGCGTTGCATACACGAACTATATGGAAGGTTTGCAGATTGCCCTTTGTTGCTACATAAAACAAAATGCTACTTTTGTTCATTTTGTTAACATAAATCCTTATTTTGAAATGCATTAATTTAAATACAAATTTCAGTGCATTAGGGGCCTACCAGTCTTCTCTCAGGATTATTTTGGTACCAAAGTCTCAATGCAGAATGAGATAGCCGTTTGTTGCACAAAGCCCTCGACATATGTTTTACTACTGCACGTCTACTGTGTATTGATAACAGATATATAAATAACCATTCCGGTACAGTATTAGTAAGGTAATAATAATTAACGCTGCGTGAATTAATCATGAACGATAAAGCAGTATTCAGACTTTTTATTGTACGTAAAATATTGTATGTAACATATATACGTTATTTAATCTATTGCCATTCTATTTCCAGTAATGTTTAAGTTCTAACGAATGTTTGATGACGAAAAATCGATAATATATTTCTGCTAGATATTATATGTAAGATATTATCGATTTTTCGTCATCAAACATTCGTTAGAGCTTCAACATTACTGGAAATAGAATGGCAATATATTAAATAACGTATATATGTTACATACAATATTGTACGTCTAATACTCGGAGTCTGTGGAGCGCTTAATATACGAGTATGTATAGATATACAGTGCACAACTTATAAGTTCCCCCTAATGCTTTTTAAAATAAATCGAAAATTATTCAACGAAATGTAAAATTGTAAAAGGTTATGAGTAACCTTATTTGTTTTACAAATCTGGGCCAATTTGTAGTGTCACACATCATTGCGTTTGGCCACAATGGTTCATTATGTAAAAAAAGAGGGAGTTTTAAAAGTTGCATCTGAGTCCATAGGAGTCAATTGTCAAACAATACAGTATGTTAGGCCTGTCCATGTGTTTGTGATGGAAATAAAACTTAAAGTCTAGACGTTTAGTAGGGGATGTGTCCTCCTGCACTGTTGACAAGTGCATTGCAACGTCGCCGCATGCTGTTTATTAAATTGCGGACCCGTTGCTGGTCCATGTTGTTCCATACATGTTGGATTGCTCGGGTTAGCTCTTGCAGTGTTGTGTTTTCATTGATAAGGTAACCGCATTTTTAACATGGTCCCAACTGAAATTTTGTTTTCAATTTTCGAATTGCATTTGGCGCAACTCCCATACGACGAGCAATTTCTTTCACCGGTACATTTTCATCTAGCAAACCTATTGCTCTACCGCGAAGAAATTCGGGCAAACGCGGCATTATTAAAATGTGACTTTTCACATGTGATGAACTACTGGCGATGTGGTCTATTCTCACTGCAGTACATATCCCTTCCATCTCAGACATTTATCATTAAAAAGAAAAGAATAAAACACCTGCTTTGCTTTTCAAGAAGAAGAAGAAGAAGAATACCAAAGATTAAGTTTTCTTTTACAAACACATGAATATCCCTGGCCTACTGTATTGTTTGAGAATTGAGTCCTATGGACTCAGATGCAACTTTTAACACTGTTTAAAACGGTCTCCTTTTTTACATAATGAACCATTGTGACTAAACGCAATGACGTGTGACGCTAAAATTTGGTCCACATGTGTAAAACAAATACGGCTACCCATATCATTTTACAGGTTTGCATTTCGTCAAATAGTTTTCGATTTATTTTAAAAAATATGTAGGGGGGAACTTATAAGTTGTGCACCCTATAGATTCTAAATAATGTTTGATGTTTTCATTTGCATACATCAATGCACACCACACGAAAACATACGCTTGAATTATATACGTTTGAATTATTTTCTTTCAGATACATAAATCGTGTGTCCATCACGATGGCGGATATTGATATACTATTCATCGACGAGTTGCTGATAATTTTTAATATGTTGTCGATGTATGATAAGCTTATTGCAATGAGGTAAAACATGTTCTTATAGTAATCAAAAATGCATGCCTATTAGGCTATTTTAACCAAATCCTTTTTCTCAAAGCTCCCGCGCGCGTTATTATTATTGTTTTAGTAAAATCGTGCGAATTAGGTTATTTTAAAGTCTTTTTTTATTTCCTTTTTTACAAGAAAAAGCCAAAAAAACTCAAGATATGGTCTGATTTTTGTGATTTATTTTTACAGTCGTACAGCACATTGTCATATGGATATCACAGAATCAAAATGAATACGGGCACCTTGACAACCATTTCAAAGTTCCATATTTAAAAAAAAAAATCGGATTCCGCATTAGGATTTCAGAAGCTGAAGAGCTTTGAAACAAAGCATTTTTAATATAGCCTGATGTGTACACACACTGTGTGTTCAGTCCACCCGCACAATCTATTCAAAATCACTCTCATGTGACGGGATTTTTATTTATGACTAACAGGCAAACAATATGCACAGTAGAGTGTGTGTTGTTATCTACCCCTGATGATAGAAGCTTACAATAGGCTACATGCACAGTTTGTGTTGCTATCTAACCACCGATGATTAAAGCTTACAATGTACATACGAGGGGCAGTCAGTATGTTTTAAGAGTTGGCTCGTGACGTCATTTGTGGATCGTTTTCATGGCATTTCTCAATGATTACATAAACACTGTACCTTTGTCTTTCAAACAACACATGTACAAATTCTATCACACACATGATTACGTAACAGCATTAGCATAAAATCAATGGTCTAGAGTCACCTGGTGAAATTGAGGCGTTTTTGTTAAGGGAAATAAGAGGCTGAAATGAGGTATTGTTGTATTTTCTATATTTTCTCGGGAATTAAAGAATGGAGAGTGCTGCCTTTTGGAACAGTAATAGAACACAAACTACCAGTTCATTAAACCATGTTTGTTGGGCTCTAAAGGTTTTAGTTTATTTAAAATGCGTGTTCAAATATGTCTTATTTTTTTTTAAAACAAGGCTTTTCTTTCCTTAAAAATCTTGATATTGCCAAAAATAGCAAACGTGATAATTTAAATTATTTTGCCAGTTCTGTTGACTAATCTCCAAACATTTAAACGGGAGTCTCCCTAGAAAATATTTGAATCCGTGATTAAAATATAACTGTTATTGTACCATTGTTACATTTATACAAAAAGTAGTGGTACAAAGAGAGAGGCCATCGTTTGAATGAGACATTTATTTTTAAAACTTTTCTGTTCATTTCAGGTTGAGATCATCCATAAAAATTCATATGAATATTTAAATTACAATTTTCATAGCATTTTGTAATATTTTAGACCCTATTTACATGTAATTTAGCAATTTTCGTGCATTTCCACCATGTTGTATCGGTCATCCCACCTGCGCATGCGCAGATTGTTGTTTCATTTGCACCAGTTATCATCGCACTGAGTACCAGCTCTCACACGTGACCAGTCATTATATTTTAGTCTGTTTCATTTTGGAGATAATTAATGTCATTTGTAATAACTGCTTTTTCATTTTCGCCATTTTTGCAGAATAATTTTGCTTCCATTCAAGCCCTAAAGTTGTTGAAGTTTCCAGACGTCCCATTTCCACAAAAGTTTAACGGCAAGTCTCATATTTTACCAAATGCAAACGGAGGACCTAGTATTTATTCCTGCCCAAAACTAGCCATATGCACCTTGTACTTTTGCTGTTTTCGGACATTGTAAACACGTGTTTTTTCTGTAATTTAAAAGGCCCGCCTTTTTGCGTGATTTGGCAGTGTCCCTATTAGTATATTGATTTTATGCTAATGCTGTTACGTAATCATGTGTATGATATAATTTTTATATGTGTTGTTTAAAAGACAAAGGTACAATGTTTATGTAATCATTGAGAAATGCCATGAAAACGATCCATAAATGACGTCACGAGTCAACTTTTAAAACATACTGACTGTCCCTCGTACATGTGTTTTGCTATATCCGAGGGGCGGTCAGTATGTAATGAAAGTTGACTTGTAACCACATATATGGATTATTTTCACGGCATTACTCTATGATCACATAAACACTGTAGTACCCTTGTCTTTCAAACAACACGTGCAAAAACGATATCACACACTTAATTGTGTAACAGCATTAGCATAAGTTCAATGGTCTACAGTCACTGGCTGAAAATGAGTAGTTTTTGTTAAGAGAATTAAAAGACTGAAATTAGGTATTGTTGTATATTTTAGATTTTCTCGGGAATTAAAGTATGGAGAGTGATGTACCGGTATATTGGAACAGTAGTAGAACACAAACTTTTAGCTCATAAAAACAAACTTTTTCGTGCTGAAAAGGTTTTTGTTTATTATAATGTGTGGTCAAATATGTGTTATTTTTGGACAAAAAGAAGGCTTTTCTTTCTATAAACATGTTAATATTGCCAACGATAGCAAATGTGGACATTTTTTTTTTTGCCAAACATTAAAACGGGAAAAGGTTGAGATCATCCATAAAAACTCACATGATTGACCAAGTTTCTATTCACATAACATTTTGTAATATTTTAAATCCTATTTATATAAAATTTAAAAATGTTCATACATTTCCAGCATGTTGTATCGCTCATTCCACCTACGCATGCGCAGATTGTTGTTTGATTTGCATCAGTTATCATCGCACTGGGTACCATCTCTCACACGTGGTCAGTCATTGTATTTTAATCTGTTTAATTTTGGAGATAATTAATGTCATTTGAAATAACTGCTTTTTCGTTTTCGCCATTTTTGCAGAATAGTACTGCTTCCCTTTAAGTCATAAAATTGTTGAAGTTCAAAGAAGCGATCATCAAGTATATGGTATCATGTATACATTATGTTGTTTGAAAGAAAAGAAATGTGGTGAACGGTTAACTTTCATTACATACTGACCATCCCTCCTATAGCATACTATAGTGGTGTGCGTTGTACAGTGGCGTAGCCAGAGGGCAAGGGCAGCTTGTCAAAGGCAACTAAAAGGAAGGTAGGTGGATATTTGCCCACCCAGTGAATTATTTTGCCCACTCAGTAAGTTCAACTTTCCCATTCCCCAAAACAATGCAAACCCTGTAAATAACTATGCCCAAAAAAGTGTGCTACATATCTTGAAATCAACTTGCTTTTTAACAGTGATGTTATTTAGCTACTTCAGAGCAGGATTAAATACCACACCACTCAATATTATATGTGTGTTTTTAAAAGATAATGTTTGAAACTGAAACCAGATATATCATGAACATCAATAGTCTTTGAGCATGCAAAAACAGGATGTTATTATTATTATTATTTTTCTGCAATCAATCTAGACTTTAACTGTTGAAAGAACACAATTGTTTGTTGTTATTTTTATCACTTTTTACACCTTTTGACTTCGATTCTATTTAATTGGTCTCTATTACTTTGTGCTATACATTGAGCTTATTTATTCATTTATTTATTTATGCATTTATTTATTTATTTATTTATTTATTTATTTATTTATTTATTTATTTATTTATTTATTTATTTATTTATTTATTTATTTATTTATTTATTTACTTCTTACTTACTTACTTACTTACTTACTTACTTACTTACTTACTTACTTACTTACTTAGAGATGTCACTGCAGAGATGATTCACAAAGCGAAAACTTTGTTTAAAAAAAGAAATAGCACGTAAATTTAGGATACAAAGACCCAAAACAGGCTTAAAATAAAGAAAAGTGAGGACAATTTGACATTATAAAAAGAATAATGAGACATGAGGAAAACTGGCATCTTTGACACTGGGAAATACTAGTAAGCATGAAAATATACCAGAAAACGATATTTCACTTCAGTCAAAATTTTCCGGGTGGTATTGGTAAATATCAATATTTACCATATTTACAGACCAGTGACTACTCAACATCGAAACAGTCCGGAAAATGTCACAATACATATTTTGAAACCAACAAGTCAACAGCTATGACATGATTCAGAACAATTTCTTTTAAATTGCCAAATATAACCTTGAAAGTTGCTAAATGAATGTTTATCATACAGGTCTAATAACTAAATCATTCGCATCCATTGCGTGAACTACTACTTCAAAAATGTTATAATTCTTAAGTAAATTTGGTTTTTGTTAATTTTAAAAAGGTTACACTACTTTATTTACCCATAATGTGTCAGTTATGTTTTCTGAGTCATTTGCATTTTATGTGCCATCAACAAGTATTTTTGAATATTATCAACCATCCAGGTAGTTAAAATAGTTGGACTAAATTATAATTCTGTTCAACTGGAATTACTGTTTTTGATGGCTACAGTAGAAGTGACGTTACACGGGAGTCGTGGAGGAATTTTCCTGATGGTTGGTTCGTAAATCTTGGACAAGTTGTGGCGTAGTCCCCCTCCGCGAATAATAGTTTGTTCCTCCCTGCAAACACATATTGTTTCTTTCACCCCTCTTTCATACTACCTATGTTCTTTGTCGAGCACACAATAACGTCATTATCCTTATTGTGACGTCACAGGTCAAGAATACAGAGCCAATTCAAGATCAGTCGGCCTGATGATGCGTCATGGATATGACGTGATACTGTAACCATCAAAAACTACAAGTAAGTCCAAAAAAACACCAAGTAAGTCCAGTTGAACAGAATTATAATTTACTCCAACTATACCATCAATAAGATCAAACGAACTATTATTGAAAAGTGTTTTTTGCAGGTTGCTGCACACTGGGATTTATTCACACATCTTTTTTTTTTCTTCCGTTAAAATGAAATAAGAGAGAATAATATAACCATTTTTTCCGTTTATTATATCATTCAATTTTCCCAGGGTGTGCAAGAAATGGTACCAAATCGTCAGAAAAACTCACGCCTGGAAAGTCATCGATTTCCGTGACAACGGTCCTGTGATCACAATTGACGACGATTACAATGAACCATCGTATAAGCGATATGTTGTAGAACCTGGTCAAAGTATGGTAAAATTTCGCGAGCAATTAGACTGGTATCGTCGTGGTGTCAAGAGATGGGAATTCCCAAGGAATCCAAGTGATGTCCTATCATTCCTAGGTCTATTTGCTGGCGTTGCGTTGCGGGAGATTTACCTAACGGTGGTGAGTGATGAAATTATGGAGTTCCTTCGAAGAAACTGTCCAAGTATAATTACGTTTGACTTTAGCAGGTGTTATGCTTACAGTGCGTGCACTGATATTGATGATAACATAAAGAAAAAGTTGTACCTCCCAATTAAACTGAAACGATTGGGACTGCGGCAATTTCAACCTCGACAATATCAACAGAATGTCAAGTCCAATGAACTACTATTATCATGTGTTGCTAATGATTGTTCTGAATTACAAAGCATATGTCTCCGCAATTTCGAATTGACTTCAACAAACATACACAATTTAGTTAAAATACATAGTTTGCGAGATATTGAATTGTCTTCCTGTCCCTACTGTACCGACTATACATACCACCATTCATCAGAATTTGACGATGCTTTAACTAATTCGATTGGGTTGTTAAGAACACTGACTCGCCTCAGGATTGATGAGATCAATTCACATGATTTGTCTACGTTTCTGGGCTGCATTGGAGACTGGGAACACCTGCGTGAATTAGCATTGATATTTGTAGCTCATGTGTGTCAAAGTAAAATTTCCCCGATCTTTTATAAAATCACCATGAACAATTTAGTCCTTAGTCTGTCGAATTCGGAAGGGTTACCAAAGCTTGTGTTGCCTAACTCGGCAACATGCTGCCTGATTCGGCAGTACTTCCTGATCAGGCAGTCGGACCGCACTGCTTACAGACTTGGATGTTTGAGGGGAGATACACTGCCTGTAGAGTCGGAATGGCAATGGCTTCAAACAGTATTTGGTGCCATAGAAACCCTCCCTAAAATAAAACGTGTCAAGATTTGGGGTAAAAATGTCGCCAAACTCTATGATAAAGGAACATTTCCGGTCATTCATTTGGCTGAGATTGAAGCAATTGAGCCACCCTGTAAAGAAGCCTTGATATAAGCGGTCACAGGGAGCACATTTGCCCTCGTAAAGTTTCCTGGTGGTATTGGTAAATATCAATATTTACCATATTTACAGACCAGTATCTACTACTCAACATTGAAACGGTCCGGAAAATGTCACAATACATATTTTGAAACCAACAAGTCAACAGCTATGACATGATTCAGAACAATTTCTTTTAAATTGCCAAATATAACCTTGAAAGTTGCTAAATGAATGTTTATCATACAGGTCTAATAACTAAATCATTCGCATCCATTGCGTGAACTACTACTTCAAAAATGTTATAATTCTTAAGTAAATTTGGTTTTTGTTAATTAAAGGTTACACTACTTTATTTACCCATAATGTGTCAGTTATGTTTTCTGAGTCATTTGCATTTTATGTGCCATCAACAAGTATTTATGAATATTATCAACCATCCAGGTAGTTAAAATAGTTGGACTAAATTATAATTCTGTTCAACTGGAATTACTGTTTTTGATGGCTACAGTAGAAGTGACGTTACACGGGAGTCGTGGAGGAATTTTCCTGATGGTTGGTTCGTAAATCTTGGACAAGTTGTGGCGTAGTCCCCCTCCGCGAATAATAGTTTGTTCCTCCCTGCAAACACATATTGTTTCTTTCACCCCTCTTTCATACTACCTATGTTTTTTGTCGAGCACACAATAACGTCATTATCCTTATTGTGACGTCACATGTCAAGAATACAGAGCCAATTCAAGATCAGTCGGCCTGATGATGCGTCATGGATATGACGTGATACTGTAGCCATCAAAAACTACAAGTAAGTCCAAAAAAAACCAAGTAAGTCCAGTTGAACAGAATTATAATTTACTCCAACTATACCATCAATAAGATCAAACGAACTATTATTGAAAAGTGTTTTTTGCAGGATGCTGCATACCATACTTGGATTTATTCCACACGTCTTTTTTTCTTCAGTTAAAATGAAATAAGAGAGAATATTACAACCAGTTTTTTTAATCCGTTTGTTACATCATTCAATTTTCCCAGGGTGTGCAAGAAATGGTACCAAATCGTCAGATTCCGTGACAACGGTCCTGTCATCACAATTGACGACGATGACAATGGACTATCTTATAAGAAATATGTTGTAGAACCTGGCCAAAATATGGTACAATTTCGCGAGCAATTAGATTAGTATCGTCGTGGTGTCAAGAGATGGGAATTCCCAAGGAATCCAAGTGATGTCCTATCATTCCTAGGTCTATTTGCTGGCGTTGCGTTGCGGGAAATTTACCTAACGGTGGTGAGTGATGAAATTATGGAGTTCCTTCGAAGAAACTGTCCAAGTATAATTACGTTTGACTTTAGCAGGTGCTATGCTTACAGTGCGTGCATTGATATTGATAATAACATAAAGAAAAAGCTATACCTCCCAATTAAACTGAAACGATTGGGACTGCGGCAAATTCAACCTCGACGATATCAACAGAATGTCAAGTCCAATGAACTACTATTATCATGTGTTGCTAATGATTGTTCTGAATTACAAAGCATATGTCTCTGCAATTTCGAATTGACTTCAACAAGCATACAACATTTAGTTCAAATACCTAGTTTGCGAGATATTGAAATGTCTTCCTGTCCCTACTGTACCGACTATACACACCACCACTCATCAGAATTTGACGATGTTTTGACTAATTCGATTGGGTCATTAAGAACACTGACTCGCCTCAGAATTGATGAGATCAATTCACATGATTTGTCTACGTTTCTGGGCTGCATTGGAGACTGGGAACACCTGCGAGAATTAGCACTGATACATGTAGCGTTTTCAGAAGATGCATTTGAAAAGACGATTCCTGGTTTGCTGAATCTGAAAAGACTTGAGTTACAAGGGTATTCTATTACATCACGTATAGTTACTCTTGTTGGGAATGAATGTAGGAAACTGGACTCATTGTTACTAAGAGATGGAATGTATTCTAGTAAAAGTTTGGTGTCACTATCTTATCATCCCACATTAGAAATATTGGAAGTCCAGGACTGGCCTTACCATGCTTACAGACTTGGATGTTTGAGGGGAGATACACTGCCTGCAGAGTCGGAATGGCAATGGCTTCACACAGTATTTAGTACCATAGAAACCCTCCCTAAAATAAAACGTGTCAAGATTTGGGGTAAAAATGTCGCCAAACTCTATGATAAAGGAACATTTCCGGTCATTCATTTGGCTGAGATTGAAGCAATTGAGCCACCATGTAAACAAGCCTTGATATAAGCGGTCGCAGGGAGCAAATTTGCCCTCGTAAAGTCCCCAACTGCTCGATCCTGGCCCTTGTAAAATTCACTTGAAATTGGAGCAATTTTCTAAAACAATTGCTCCTGGTTACAGTTTTGCACTTAATGCAGTAGTGCTGGTATGCTGTATTGTATATGCAGAAACGAATTTACTATTTGGAAATTGCTCCTTTCCCTTCAGAAATGCTCCTGATTCTTGCTAAATCCCAATGAACCAGAAGCAATGTTCAAAAACAAATTGCTCATGGTTCTAGTCCGCTTATTTCAAGGCTTGCATGTAGAGAAGATACACAAAACAAGAAAAAGTCTTTTCAATGGATGTTTAAATTTTGATTTTGTAAAGACAGGAATTATAACAAAGAAACTGACAACAGAAGATCAGAACAAACGTACTGATAAAACACTAGGTGTACAATGGCCAGAAGAACATTCAAGTAAAATGCTTTGGTGTATATTTTGGCGAGGATGAAAAAGCAATCAAATTAAAAAAAAGAAGGAGACGTTTACCTTTAAGTTTCACACGCTGGTAAATTTTTATTTGTCATATTTAAAACATTAATTGAAGTAGACGGTGGTAACTGTTGTCTTCGATATAAAAAATAAAGGAAAACGGCCACCACTGATTCATGGCAGACTTTGCAGTAACCGTCAAAATCCCACTGTCCCCGGAAATCCCAGAACAAAGAGCTCAGTGTGTTTGTAGTGCGCATCAACTTCTAGGTTGTCTTAGTGTTAACCCTATTGAACTATGGAAATGATATACCCATACTTTGTTATGACCCAATCCTCCCGTCCCCCACCTTTCCAGCGCGTGTGGAAAGTTTTAGTCCATGAGCTGGATAAGGCCCCCATGCACCCACCCCATATCATCCACGAAGGGGATCATTTTGTTCCTTGGACCCTTCTGAGTGATATATTACATGTGACCACATGGAAACCGTAGCGATGAACTTCGGTGGGGCCATTTTCAAAATGGGCGCCATTTCAAATTTCAAAGGCATTACTGTTGCATTCGCAAGTATCCGGCGCACATGGATGGTACGCAACGGGAAACGGGACGTTTTTCCTTTGCATACATCGGTTTCAGACAAAAATCTCAACTTTTTGGTACTTAAATCATGTATTAATCATGTCCATAGCCTATAAAAATGAGTCTTTGAAGGGCTGGGGCACATCACTAAATATACGTCCAATTGAAAAGCACATGACAATACAAGAAAACAAAGGTTTTTTTCTACCCCTTGTACATGATCTAACAATATTTGTAATATTTTGATGGAAACAATGTCTTAGATAAGATTAAATTTTTATTTTTATTTGATTTTTTTTTTAAACATACTGACCATCCCTCCTATAGCATTTTTTTTTATTAAGACAAACTTGAGAGATACGAACCCATGAACAGCGCCATCCAGAATTTCAGCCGAATCATCCCTCCTCACCAGTTCCGGCCATGATATTGTTCTGAGAGCCTATCACCCATGCACATTCGATTCGGAACATTTTCTGAACAGATTTGTATTGTTGAACTCCTATTCTATCGTTTTCTCTAAAACTACAAAGACTCTCTCAAATTCGGTTCACTCGGGACGCCAATACATTTGGCATATTCGCTATTTTTACCGGGACTATGAAGGGTTATGTGGATTGTACTCTGGCATATAATAAGTATATTATTACCGTGGAATATACGTAACAGGATTTATAACTATTATACCACAGAGCTTTTTCGGTAAGTTGCAAACTTTGATTTATTATGACCAATACTCTTGATATTCACCCGTCCAATTCAACGTATCCCAAACATCGTTGAGCGTCGTTACGAATGATTGTTGGGTTAAATGTCATTGGACCTCGACCAATGTCGATGTCAATAGGTAACGAATGAAGTATTATTGATCTCTTCCTAACTGCATAGTGTGGAGTCAGCGAGCCCATCAATTGATAATAATACCTGCACAAAAATAAATGGTTACTCCAAACAGTTGTGAAACGTATAAATGCCCCTAAATATTAAAGGTAGTAAAACATTCAAATTCCCGACTCAAAATGGCGGCCAGTCCTGTTGACTGTCGACCACTTCCGGTAGTCCACTTCCGGTTTGTGGAGCAAGATGGCCTAGCGGATCGGGCACTGACTCATAATCGGAAGGTTGCGGGTTCGAGCCCCGGCAACGCCATCGTGTTGTGTCCTTGAGTAAGGCACTTTATCTCGATTACTCCTCTCCACCCAGGTGTTTAAATGGGTACCGGCATTCTTAAATGCTGGGAAGGTAACAGACTCGCTGTAGCGATCCCCCTATAGCAGCATTATATGGAGGAGTCTGGCCTAATCGCCAATGAAAGAGAGATGGGCACTCCGATCACTGTTTATACAGGATCGTCTCCTTTACCTTTACCTTTACCTTTACTTCCGGTTGACCATTTGACCCAGAAGTGACCTCGTGGCCGTTGACCTCTTAACTTTTGAGTTTCGTGACTCATGATCCATAAGTGACCTTATCATGTATAGTACCATTTTTTCTAAATTTTTTATGCTTTATCAAATTGTCCGCCCTTTTTTATTTACTCACTCTTTTTGCCACCCCTTCGTTTTGCCGCCCCTGTTTTTGCCGCCCCTTCTTCTTCCGCCGCCCTTTCATTTTGGCCACCCCCTGCTTTTACCCCGGGGGGCTGGCGCCCCCAAAGCCCCCCCCAAAAAATACGCGCATGCACACCCCTACATATAAACACACACCCCTGCATACATTCAAAAGAACTAAGCAGAAAAAAAACCAATCGAGGTGATGTGTGACTCAGAATCCCCGCTTCCTATAATACTATACTATGCTGGAGTCACAGGATGTTTTCCATGTGTTTTTGAGCACAAGATACTTCACAAGAAAAGATAATTAACCAAAAATATTACACTGTTATTTCTTGATGAACACAAGCACCACACAGTCTGGCTTTTTGTTAATTTATACAGTTAATTAATCCAATAGGGAATATCAAACGTTGAATCATAATGTTAAATATTCATTCTCTATTGAAATGAAATCATTCGAAAAACGTGATTATTCTGTTGTAGGTGATTAAATATAGTTCTTTGCAATACTGGAGTTTGCAATACTATAAATGATGAGTTTATCATTAAATTGCTACTTACATGCCCATTAAAAAGCTAGCATATTTAAATTCACTAGCAATTGAATTAACTGTTTTCAAACACAGGCGATGTATTACACTCTTAAGGACATCCTCTCATAATTTGAATTTTAACAAAAGATGTAAAGACCAAATAAATGGACTTTGCCAGATGTGTGATTTAAACGATCTTGAGGATGAATTTCATTTTTGTCTCGTTTGTCCTGCCTATAAGGCTCAAAGAGAAACCCTCTTGCCATCGCACTTCTGGCAAAGTCCAAACCGCAATAAATTATACTCTCTTTTCACAAATGTAAACATCTCAGCTAATTTAGCCAAATTCTTGTATATTGCATTTTGTATAAAGTCCTCCAAGGACAACACTGTATAATTTTGTTATTTCTCCATGGGCCGGTGGCCTAAAGAGTTTGTTTAATAAACCTCACTGAGCATGTTCTGCTCAGCAAATGAATTAACTGTATTATGAGAGAAAACAGCTTCAATAGAACATAATTATACATGTATACTTTTCATGCGTCATCAGTTGCTGTTGAGGTTATTCGTATAAAATCATTCCATTGGATTATTCACTATTTTGAAAATATGGATTAAAACAGATTAAGTATAATACGTCTTTAAAACGCAATGTACGATCTTTTAAATGATTTTGTTTTTCAAATCTGTCCCAAATGTTTCAAATGTCCCAACTAACTCCAAATTGGAATCAACCAAGTTTATATCATATAAAATTTGAATTAATTTCTTAATAAGACGTTGAATCCCCAGTTAATCGGCCAAGATAGTTTTTATTAGTAGTATTTTGTATTATTGTTATTATTGTTATTATTATTATTATTATTATTATTATTATTATTATTATTAGTATTATTATTATTATTATTATTATTATTATTATTATTATTATTATTATTATTACTATTATTATTGCGGGTTAAATGGCCACGCACCCTTACAATGAGAACAACAAAATTTATCTATTAAATATCTCAAACACATAGAACACAAAAGAAGACAAATACAGGGTGTCAAAAACACCCCTACACCAAAACACACAGAACCCTAATTGCGCCATTTTTTCTTCTATTTTCAAAACATTGATCAAATATATTTTGATATTTAAAGAAACCTTACATCGTTGGCTATAATAAACCAAAACAATTATTTCAATCGGCCTACAACTTTTGTAGCTATTCTCTTTTTTTTTAAAAATACCCGTTTTTCACTTTGTCCAGGGATAGGAAACAGAGTGGTTGGGATGGGTTTTTTTTTTGGATTTGCCGGCAAAGTGTGAGGTCTGGTCCCGACCAGACCCCACACCACTTGATTTCTGAAACCTGTATTCGCCAAGGAGGCAACCAGAGGGCAGAGCAACACAGTAAACTCACTTCAGAAGCACCAAATAGAACCCAGTGCTACCTTTTATCCCAAAAAGAATAATGTATTATGTTGTAAATAAAAAAAGAAAACAACTTGAGAAACAACAAAGTAAGAGAGCTATAAACGTAAAAAAGAAAAATGGCATAAATAACCACACACAAAAAAATAATTGCAAGTATGGCTAAAGAAGTCTTGTCTCACACCCACAAATTAATGAGCGCATTAGCCCATCGGTGCGATAAATAAATTATTTTATAAATTTATCATTGAGGAATGTTTGATATTCATTGATGGTACGTGTACTCATTTCCAATCTTTGAAGTGTAAATCTCCTCCATGGACAGAGTGAAAAACGGGTTCATTGTTTAAAACGAGCAACAGTTGTGCGCCGATTGAATTTGTGTTTCGTTTTATATACTACTAACAGCTAACGATTCAAGGTTTCTTTATATACCAAAATATTTTTGATCAACTTTTCAGAAATAGGAAAAAAAGAGGTCGCAATGAACAGTGAAATGAAATAAGTAAAATATTATGAAAGACGGGTAGGGAAAGAGGGAATAAGCATAACATGAGATGTGGTGGGTAAAGAGAAAAGAAAACGAGGATAAAGTTATTCAGAGTGTTGCTTGTTGTCAATCATCTTATAACTCTCTTTTAATGCCTATGTCATTAATGTTAATAAATTAAATGCATGTTTATGTATATTAAGGCAAAGATCCTAAAACTTCACTGATTAAGTGGTAGTACTATGTATTAAGAAACTTTTAATAAAGACAGCTGTCTACAAAAAAAGAAAAAACGATAAGCTGGAATATTAAGAGGTGGCGTTTAAAAGACAATTCAAGGGAATAAATAATAAGCAACACGATTCACTCATATTCACAATAAAAATAAAAATAAAAACAGCCGTTTCTCAAAACTCGATAAATTCACAATTCCCGGGCGCCGATTATCTGGTGTAATGACATCATGGTTATTTGTGCTCAATCGTCCGCCTTCAATGTATACTTGGTCGTCTTTGCACTAGACAATTTCGGCGCCCGAGTATTTTGAATATTGCGTGTTGAGACAGGGATGTTTTTATTCACTTTTATTACCAATATGAGTTTGTATTCAATAAAACCATGTGATTTGTGCTTGATAATTATTTTTCTTACATACATGGCATAATGTTGTGATTGCCGGATACTTCCTTTAAATATAGTTATTATGTTTTGTGAGAGTGAATTCTAGGTTATTGGGCCATGATACCGAATATAGCATCTTAGGAAGTTTTGTAGTGTGGTTGAGAGAATATTGCTATGATTAACGAGTATTGTATTGTAGTTGAAGTATCTGAGTGAATTAAAAATGAATTTGTAGTGTACTTATTCTGAATAGAGCGGTTACCCCACCATAGCTGAACCATGTGCAGCTTTAGCCCCGGGGCACCCGGTGCGGAAACTGTTTTTTATTATATTCTGTACTTTGTTCTCTTTCATTCAGGGGAAACCTTCGTGGCATTTTGGGATATGAAAAGGACCCAAATATTAATAAGCCCAATCGGCATTGGAAGTTTGCAATGCATTGTGGGACAGTTTGTGCAGTTTTAGGACACTTTGTCCTTTGACCTATCGGGAAAATTGCTGTAATTATTAATAATTTATTTATTATTGTCATAATGTTATCATTAAAAATATTTAAATAATTAATTTATTTAATAATAATGTTTTTTAAGTTTGTTTTTATTCTAGTAACACGTTTTAAATTATATTTTGTACGCACAAAACCCGAATTTTTCTGAATTGTCCAGATAGGTCAAAGGGCAAAGTGTCCTAAAAAACCGGAAGTTACAATACTGACTCGAGTATTATGAGGATTATTTTTTTAACTTTTTTTCTCTCTCATTTGACACAACTCTGGGTCATATCTTTTTGTTTTTTGAGATGAGAAAAAGACCAATATGAATATTGACCCGGGTCCTATGATGAGTGCCATCCCGGGTACAAATATATATATATATATATTACATTCTTTATAATGAAAGACAAAGATAAAAAGACTAGTTTGCGTCTGACGTCATCTGTCAATCAAACTCCGACCACGGTTTGTTTACAAGTGTCGTGATGATATGAGTTGCTGAACACGGCGGTAAAACCGGGCGCCTTATTGTTAATTTTGCACCTTCAAACATACAAACCATCTCAAAAGTTAGGTCTTAATAGTAGGAAACTTTCTTTGGCGAAGGCACCATGTCAACAGTGCCTAGAAAAGTTGCCTTTTGCCTTGTAGGAGTAAGTAATTTTTCACAATTCACTGCTATCCCTTTTCTCCGATCGGCACCAGCCAGATGAATCGACCTTCCTTATACGCGCTATTAGCCAATCAAGGATCGTAGAGAATTTGATTGACAGTGACGTCAGACGTCAGACGTAAACTAGTCTTTTTATCTGTGTCTTTCATTATACCTTGTTTTCTTTCACCACACCGGGGGTCATACCTTCTTGGCATACCTACCTGGATCTTCGTTTTTGATTGAGGCAGAAACTTCCTATTAAAACCACCGTTTTGCTCGGCCACCGCGCTCCCTGCGAATTTCACTCAATAATTTTGTTTCTTACGTGGTCCGAAAAAAATCGAAAAAAAACAACACGTTTTTGTAATCTTCTCCAAAAATGAGCATTTTTGCCCAAATTTGACCTCACAGGTGAATTTTGTAAGGTAAAAATAATCATCTGTATATTGTAGAACCTTTTAGAAAGTAAATTGACGAAGATGGCATGCATAAAAATATTTTTATGTTGATATTATTTAATACTTTCATTAGCATACATCTTACCCTCCATACATATGTTTCCATTCCTTTCTTTTCAGATCTACTATCATTACTGGCATCGCTATGGCGGAGATTGATATACTCACCATCGACGAGCTGCTCATTATTTTCAATTTGTTATCGATGTATGATAAGCTAATGGCAATGAGGTAAAATATTTTCTAATGCGATATGCATAAATGACGTATGTATTATGTGTATGCACACTGCTCTTGAGTCAGCTCTCTTGTGGGGTACTGTGTAAGTTGCAGCAATATACTATCATTACTGGCATCGCTATGGCGGATATTGATATACTCACCATCGACGAGCTGTTCATCATTTTTAATTTGTTGTTGATGTATGATAAGCTTGAATCCCCGTCGTAAAAGCCTATCCCACAATTTGGTTGTTACAGGTTGCAAATATTGGGATTTAGATTAGTGTTTGAAATAAAAATGAGAAATAAATAATAACATTGTTTTTATCATTTCGTTTATACATTATTCATTTTCCCAGGGTATGCAAGAAGTGGTTCCATATCATCAGAGACACTCACGCCTGGAAAGTCATCGATTTCCGTGACAAAGATCCTGCACATGTAGATGAGTATGATCACTGTTATCAACGCTATGTAACAGAACCTGGCCAAAATGTGCTTATTTCTAGTCGTCGTGTGAGCTTGAAGAAATGGAAATTCCCGATGGATCCAGCCAATGTTATATCATTTCTTCGCTTATATGCTGGCATTTCATTGCAGGAGATTTACCTGAATGTTATGAGTGGTGAAATTATGGACTTTCTTAGAAAATCCTGTCCTAATATAGTTACGTTTGATTTCAACAGGGACTATCAGTACTACTATAATCGTGAATATATAGAAGGGCTAAAATTGTTTAGAATATGTCGGAGACAGACTGTACTTTCCGGGAAAAAGAAAGGGCAAAAGAAACACGATTTTTGTATTGATATTGATGACGACATTAAGAAGCAGCTATATCTCCCACTCAAACTGAAACGGCTTGGTCTGACTGGGATCAAATGCACTCATTGGGACCAGCAAGCTAAGCTGAGTGAACGAATATTATCGTGTGTAGCTAGTGAATGTTCTGAATTGCAAAGCATATGTCTCTGCATGTGTTTAACCCTAACTTTGTCAGGGATGCAGCATTTACTAAACATATCTAGTTTGCGAGAGATTGAATTGTCTTGCTGTGATTTGGCGTTTAAATACTCATCCGAATACGACATAAAAAGATATTCATCAGAATTTAGTTATATTCTGCTCAATTCAATCGGAGTTTCAAAAACACTGACTCGCCTAAGAGTGTATAACCTTTCATGGATAACACCAGATTTATGTAGTTTGTTAGGTTTTAGCTGCAATGGAGAGTGGACATTCCTGCGGGAATTATCCTTGATAAATGTCAGGTTTTCGAAAGAAGCGTTTGAAAAGATGATATCTGGGTTGCTTAATCTAAGTAAATTTGAGTTAAAAGGGGGGTCTGTTACGTCACATATAATATCTCTTATTGGGAACAAATGTATGAAAATGGAATCATTGCAATTAGGACGTGGACGTTATTCTGGTAAAAGTTTGATGACATTACGCCATCATCCCACATTAGAAATACTGGAAGTCCATTTCAGATGGCAGGAGGGGAAGTCTCTAGAGACTGAATATCAATGGATTCGTGCGGTATTTAGTATGCTGGTAACCTTGTCTAAAATAAAACATGTGAAGCTTTGGGGCGCTAATTTGGCCACACTCTATAATGAAGGTAAATTTTCGATCATTCAATCGGCTACAATTGAGGTTTTTGAGGACGGGGGTAATCCCTAGCTTGTGAAGCTTTGGGGCGCTAATTTGGCCACACTCTATAATGAAGGTAAATTTTCGATCATTCAATCGGCTAAAATTGAGGTTTTTGAGGACGGGGGTAATCCCTAGCTTCACTTTGAAGACTATTAACAACCATTTTATCATTAAAGTGCTATAAAACGCTATACCGGACGTGATAATTGAATTCACCATTCACGTAAACTCGAGAGTTTACGATAAATAACTGGGAATTTCCTAAATTATATTTCAGACATTGCAGAATATGCAATTGATAATACCCTGATATGGACACGTTAACGTAAATGTGTATTACTTAGAGAGAAGTCTTTGTAAATAAAGTCTTTGAAAATAAAGTATTGACAAAATAGAATTACTGTGGATTAGGTATTATTACTACATTAAATTGTAAATAGTAAAGTCAAAGGGGCATGTCGTGATCCACAGCCTCATCCCCTGCACTTTTCTCAAAAAAAGTTGAGATTTTTATATCACTGGAATACTCTGGCTACATAATGTTTATGTACAAAATATTTCTTGCAGATTAATTCGTTTAGCAAAGATATCGCGAAATTACAACGTATTGTCTATGGAGCAGTGTAATACACATAATCATACATAACTCGCAAACGCAAAATTGGAATCAACTGAAATTTTGGGAATATACTTTTTTCGTGGATATGTACTGAAAAATGTCATAAAAAGAGGATGCTAGGATCACGAAATACTCCTTTAAGATTAACAAGACAGAATGGTGGCACTTTTGATAAAAACCTTGTTGTAAATATAAGGTAAAACTACATTATGCGTGTAAGGTATTTTGCTCGGAGTTTTCCGAGTTGTATAATTATGTATGGTGTATTAGTAATTTGGTATTCATTAGTACACGGAAATCGCAATAGATTTATTTCTAGGTTTATTTAGAAGATATTTGGGTGTATTAGGAATACATTTGGATGTATTTAGGATTTGAGACCGAATTAAAAAGACTAGTTTGCGTATGACGTACCAGACCAAAAATGCCGTTCTGCGGAGGTCAACAACTAATCATGCTGCGCCTTTGTCCTAATGTCAGACGCAAACTATTTTTTTCAATTCAATTTCAATAGTAGACATTTGGGTATATTATGAAGACATGTGGATGTATTTCGGAGGCTTTCAGGTGTATTTAGTAGACAAAATATGGGTGCATACTGTATATATATAGGTATGGTTTAAGTTTAAAAATAAAGTAAAATACGTTGAAAAAATATTTCACGAAATGTAAAAATGTAAGGATATGTATATCCCTATTTGTGTTACCTCCTATGGACCAATTTATAGCGTCACACATGATTGCGTTCAATGGTTAGTTGTGTAAGGAAAGATGCCGTTTTAAAAAGTTGCACATGAGTTCATAGCAGTCGGGTTTCTTTAACAAAACACATGAATAGGCCTGGCCTACTGTATTGTTTGAGTGTCGACTCCTATTGGCGTTGATGTAATTTTTAACTCTGTTTAAATTGGTCTCTTTTTTCCATAATAAACTGTTTGTAGTCATGACGCGATGACATGTGACGCTATAATGTAGTCCATAGGTATAACACGAATACGTACACATACGTTTGCATGTCAAGTATTTTTCGATTTTGATTTTGATTTTGATTTAAACTTTTGACCCAAACTCAAAGAAATAATTCCTAGCTCGGAATTTTCAGATGGTACTCCATCAACGAGTGAGTGACTGTATCAGATCTCGATTTTCTTGACCTTTGACCTGATAACAGACTCGTAGACTCCTGAAAGTTTGAACCGGCCCCGTCTTTGTTGAGAGATGGTTGGTTGGCTTTGATGTGAACTGCTTCTTTTTACTCCACGTTGGAACCACCTACTGTCTTTGTCGAGTATGCGGACTTTAACCAAGTCAACAAAATGTCCCGGAGACTCGATGTGAATATAGTTTGAGAGCTAATATGATGCTGTACGGTCTCCTATGTTCATTAAAACATTGGCGAAATTGAACATTGGCGAAATTGAATGCTCTCTGAAAAACACGTTTTTATATACATAATTTAGATACCACAGTTTTTTCTTGCATTTACATTTTAGTCTAGCAACATCAGAACTTTGCTTTGAGTGTTTATATCCATGCATTAAGGGGGTACACCACTCGATAAATTTGTGTCTATTTTGCATTTTTCTCAAAACTAATAACACACTGGTAACAAAAGTTATGTATATGATAGGGGCAAGGAATCCAATTACTACACTGGAATTTCAGACAAGCGGTGTGTTATTTATGATAAGAAATAAGGTACCACTAGGATGTACATCATTTCCGATCATATTATACTGAACCGATTGTCTTGAGTCACTGAAATTTCAGTGTAGTATTTGGATTCCTTGCCCCAATAAAATACACAACTTTTGTTACCAGTGTATTATTATTTTTTGAGAAAAATGCAAAAATAGTCACAAATTTACCACAGGGGTGTAGTACCCCCTTAAAACAGCGCGACGCTTTTTTCAGCTCTAAACATAACTATCATGAGCATTACTTTTGAAGAAAAATGTCACACGTTTCTTAATATGCAATGAATAAGGTATATTTGGTGTAACTATATTCGACCTGATTTTCCTTTATGATTTAATGGGTGCCATTTGTTTTGGTGCATTATTAGCAATGACGTAACACATTTTCTTATAAATAACTGAGTGAAATTCAGTTCAGTTCAGTTCAGTTCAGTTTTATTTCATCAAATTCATCCATTAAATAAATACAATATAAAAAAAAGCTTTTACAAACATCGTATAATATGGTGAAATGATGAGGATGCCACTGAACGCAGAGCGTGTTGATGTGGCACCCTTTACAAAAGTTAGTATTAAATAATTATGATAAACAAAATAATAAATACAATAGCAAGATATATGCCTTGTGGGTTAGGTATAAACTTATTATCACAAGAGCTAAGCTTTCAATTATAAATCAATGAGTAATGATGGTGAAAATAACAACCAAACCTACACAGTAGGTGTAAAAGGGTTGTAAAATCCCATTATAATATAAAACAGTTCAGGCATGGCATAAGTATTACGGTACAATAATAACAAAAATGTATTTAGCCCGGGTGAAAGCATAAGCACATGATTGCACGTGCACTTGCAACATATAATGAGCTAAGTTATAACTTACATAGCAGGTAACTATATATTTAATGCAATTTTTGGTAAATTAAATCTACACCAAGATATTTAATGCAACGATAAATTAACATGGTAAATGGTGTATAGTTCTGCAGAGCAAGAACAATGAAATGCAAATTAGTAATAATCTGCATATAAGGCCAAGCGAGCTAACAAAATTTACCAAATAGCTTATTTTTAATATAACATAATAATAATAATTATAATAATAACTAAAGACTGGAACGATACAAACAGACAGACAAACGGGTCCATAGCCGTGGAGTGGCTTCTTCCTGGCTTGATCTGCAATCGACGTTTTTTTAAGGACGTGTACAGATGAAGCAAGTTGTTGTTTGCTGTATCAAGCCCAGGTAGGCATATTATAAATCCTGTTCAATCAATCTAACATTCTGCTGCACTGCCCCCGACTTGGGACGGGCGGTGGTGGGTTGAACGCTTTGTCCCCGGGAACCCTCCCTCTCCAGTGCAGCAACTGTTGACATCAGGGAATCACATTACAGTAGTAGCTGCTACCTTGTTTCAGACCAGGAACTGTCGATATAAGGTTTTGAAACCAACGTGCCAAGCCATTACCAAGCAAACCATTTGCCATGGATCTGCAGGGCAGGACTTGTACTACTGGAACATCTTGATGTGTGCAGGTTCCATTAGAGGTTAGGCCCGGGGGTCACTCACTACTTGACTTGCTACGCACCCGTGTCCAAGAAAAGCGTCTAAAAGGGTATGTTTTTCACCACACAGCGGCGTCGACGTTTTTTTGAAAAAGGGGTACTTTTTTAGAAGGCATCGCCATTCAGGGGTCCTTTTTCAGCCAAATCCTTAGACGTTTAGGGTTAGTAATATTATTGTTTGAGTGAGTCTGCACTAATTTGATCATGATCACCACTTTTTAATTGATTCTTGCTACTTTTGTGCATGTTTGCTTCTGTATGTCTGCAACATCAAAAAGACACCTTGGGTATCAAATTAGCTCATTTCCCTGTTTACGCCACTTAGGGTATCAATATAGATATTTCCAAGTTGACGCCATTTAGGGTATGGTTTTTGCATGTGCTACGCCATTTAGGGTAGGATTTTGCATGTGTTTCGCCATTAAGGGTTGCAATTTGGTTATGTGAAAATCTGCCATTAAGGGTGCATTTCAGAGGTGTTCGGACGCGGGTGGGAGGCACTTTTGTGTGAGAGTGACCCCCCGGGAGGTTAGGCTGGTCATAGGATCCTGGTACTATGTAGGGAAGTAGAGCTTGGTCATTTATTCAACTTCAGGTAGGTCGAGTGGTGGCATATACGGACGGTTCACCAATTCCCAGTTTCCAAAGTATGTTGTTGCGTGCAAGCCATAGTGTGTATGTTGCTCTAATTAATAATATATAAATAAATAATGCATGCTTTAATGTGTGTACACATACTGTGTGTGATGTGTGTTATTGCAGGACTTGACTATTATTGAAATATAATTATGTATATTGCTTTTCCGATCTCTCGATCAAATAAACTAACCTATTTATGACTAACCTGCAGCAAATGGAAAGTACACTGTGTGTTGCTATCTACCCCTGATGATAGAAGTTTACAATGTTTACATGTACTGGTTTGCTATATACCCCCGATCCTGATAGCACACGTGGCGGGGTGTGTGTTATGATATAGCATATACCCTATATAGAACTACAGCAGTGATCGCGATTCAGCAAGTGTTTCTAAAAGTCTGCTAGAATAAGAAAAATTTTAATGCTAATAAAGTTTGTTATTTTATATCGTTGAAGAATTCTTGATATTCATGTATGGTTCGTGTACTCCTTTTCAATCTTTGAAGAGTGAAAAAACGGATACATTTCGTTCAAAGAGCATATCTTCAAGAGTTGATTTTTTGGGGGGGGGGAGCACCCTGTATACCCGGGGTTATATACCGCCACCGTTTTACGCATCGAGCTGTCGGACATTTTACATATCAGATGATACTACACACACTGCTATGACAGTTTCAAGCTCCGTGTTTACGTGTGTCCACGTGATTCATGTGCAGTATTTGTAAGGTAAATAATATGTGTGTATTTTAAAAAGCAGCATGCTTTGACGTAAATAATATTAATGCAATTATATGGTAATAGATTAACGTACAATAGTTTCCTTAGCATACATGCAATACATGCATGACAAACGTAAACAAGCTACATGTTTACGTGTGTCTATTATGTAAGATAGCATAGACGTTTTTCATGTGCAGTATTTGTATTTTTAACTAATTTCTGTGTATTTTAAAAATCACTACTGCATGCCTAGTGTGTTAGATAAGGGACCGTTTATAAACCCACATGATATTGACAGTTTAAAGACAGGTTTCGCTACTGCATGTCTAGTGTGTTTTAAGCGACCGTTTATAAACCCACACGGTATTGACAGTTTAAAGACAGGTTTCGCTACTGCATGTCTAGTGTGTTAGATAAGGGACCGTTTATAAACCCACACGATATTGACAGTTTACAGGTTTCGCTACTGCATGTCTAGTGTGTTAGATAAGGGACCGTTTATAAACCCAAACGGTATTGACAGTTTCAATTTTAATTCCCCCATTCTAATGCAGTATTTGTATTAGGTAACAATAATTATCAGTCTATTTTAGAACGTAGCATGAAGTAACCTATATGTACCAAAATATGTACCAAAATATGTACGATAATATTATGTTTGGCTATCAAGTTAATTTTAATATTTTCATTATTTCCTAAACATACATCCATGTACATAACACGAAAACAAACCAAGCATACGTTTGAATTATATATTCTTATCAGATCTAGATAAATCTTGGATTACGATGGCGGATATTGACATGCTTAACATCGACGAGCTGCTCATCATTGTTAATTTGTTATCGCTGTATGATAAGCTTATGGCAATGAGGTACAACTTTCTCTTAGAAATATTAATAAATAATACGTGTCTAATATGTGTATACACGCACTGAGTGTATAAAGTCAAGTTTGTTATAGCAGGGCTTGACTATTGTTGAAATACAAGTATTCCTGTTCATATCTCTGTAATCAAACATTGCACTTTCGCTTTCCAATAGTGTATGTCCTAACTAATCATTTATGACTAACAGTATGCGTTGTATAGTGTGTGATGGTATACCTCTAAAGACGGCATGCATGATACACTGTGTGTTGACATCTACCTCTGAGGGGTACGCGTGGTTCAGTGTGTGTTGCTTTCTAACTCTGATAGTACATGAGTATGGGTGGTACAGCGTATGTTGCTATTTACCTCTGAAATGATAGTTGTTTGTTACAGCCTTATCTACCTTCGATAGGACTGTTTGCATGGTACAGTTTCTGTGTTGCTATGTGGTAAAATAAACAAGCTTGTACTTTCATTTGAGAACAAAATTAAATAAACGTTACCCCCGGGACGTTACCCTTATTTATTTGACTCATCATGTATCAGTTTATGTTTTCAGGGATTTAAATTCAAATCCAAAATAATTACTTTCAAAACTTTCAGAGACTGTAGTTAGGGGCCAATCATCATGGCATCCATCTGTCTCGGGAGACAATGGAATTTTGTGCCCTAAGTCACTCTGGTGTTTGGCTGCATCGCCTGCTGTGACTATGCAGTCCAATTCTTGAACGGCAAATCCTCTTACATTTGCTGCAAGTGAAAACAACTTCTTGCGATGGCGGAGCTGACACTGAGCCATGCCGTCTTCGCTCTCTTCTCTCTTCCCACTGCTGGACCTTCTTCTGGTTTCCAACACATGCTCCAGTCTTGACGGTATCTTTCCAGCTATTGTGATCTGCAGCCATGCTTTCCCAGTTTGATGGGTTGATGTTTCATGTCTCGCTTGCAGACGTCCTTGAAGCGCAGGGCTGGTCTTCCAACAGATATGGAGCCGATTTCTAGCTGGCCATACAGCAGGTCTTTTGGGATTCTACCATCATCCATTCGACTGACTTGTCCAAGCCATCTCAAGCGTACGTCTTTGTGACAGGAGTGCAAACATGCTTAAGATGCCAGCTTTTTCCAAGACGGCTTTGTTGGTGATATGGTCCTGCCATGTGAAGCCTAGGATACGTCTGAGGTAGCGCATGTGGAAAGATTCAGTCTCTGTTCCTGATGTACATATAGTGCCCATGCCTCGCTTTCATAGAGAAGAGTCAGCTACCGCCCACCTAAAGCTGGGCAGTCCCCAGTTATTGAGGTGCTGACCCGTCACGGTCTGCCTGCTTCACAGGGTGCTTGGAGCTTAGAGTATCAACTTAACAAGCAGACCGAAAACAGTGCACCTGGAAAGCAACAAAGAAACAAGAAATAGGGACCAATCAATATAGGACTAAATAAGTCTTTGCAAAGTTTTATAAATTTCTGCCCCACGGGGATTTAAAAAATAAAACTTTCTTTAAAGTGTTAACATTTGCTCTTTGTAGATTTTAACTTTAAATCTGAAAGTTATTTTTGTAAAGACTTATTTTAATCCTATATTGATTGGTCCCTAACTACAGTCTCTGAAAGTTTTGAAAGTAAGTCTTTTGGATCTGAATTTAGTAGTAAATTGAGTAGCCTAATCACTCTTTCACAATCTTCTCTTTTTCAAACATGGTCAAAATTGTGCTATACATGCTATACAACAAAAACAAATTCACCTTACGTTACGTTACATTAGTTTCGACCCACACAGACATCTGTAAATGCCGGGTGCACATGCTACAGGCAGGCAGTCACTCACTCACGCAGTAAATCCGACCCGGAATCCGAACAGAAAAAACCCCACAAATTCTAGTAAAAGTCTACAAGTTTTCACCGTGAAAATTGTTCACGATGTTCTAGGATGCATACTAAACTAAATTCATACCTTTTAATACAGCCTGTCTCAAAAAAAAATTGTGCAAGTGAAAAGCGCCCTCTTTGGCAATTAGAGAATACCGTTGTGACAAGATGCTTACATCAACGTCAAGGGCGTAGTCGTAGCTCTCAAATGCCGTTTGTTTTGTTCAATTTGCTTGTTTTAATCTCGAGATATGTTTAGTTAACAACGAAAGGGTAAAATCACATTTGTGCCACTTTTACTAGGGAAGAGGGCTTTACATGTAAAGTGATAGCATCAAGCTTATCAAGGGTTCCTTCGTGAAATCAAACGAATGCATCAATTACACGATACACATTTATATTTACACGTTTTTACTATTTTATCATGATGCAGGAATAATGATTCTCTTTTTCTACAGATTAAAAGAATCAATATTTCACATTATGCTGTAAATTTAAATACATGTGCACGTCAATGATTTTTTCATGGTAAATACTGTTCTCTTAGTCACTCAAGACATGTTAAAAGACAAGCAAATATTGCACTAGGTCCGTATACATGGTATACACAAAAGAGTTAGACAGGGTCTAAAGTTAAATCTGGTCTAACTGGAATTTAAAAGTTCCATCAGGAATGGTCCTTTACTCTTATTTCCTTCCTAGAGTAGCTAGCATATTCTAAAGATTTTAAAATAATACAAAATAACTCAAGCAAATGTAAAGGAAAATGTCCTTTCTCATGGTACTAAATTCTACTTAGACCAGGTCTAACTTTAGATCCGGTCTAACGCTTTTGTGCATACGGACCTTATAGGTTTATATTGTTGGGAGAGAAATTAGACAAAATAATGCACGCGCGCTGATGTTGATGTGGATGATGCGTCCAATGCACGAGCCTCGAAGGCGGAGTGCATTAGATGTATCAACTCTTCCTAGTAAAAGTGGCACAATTGTGATTTTGCCCTTTCGTTGTTAAATAAACATATCTCGAGATTAAAACAAGCAAATTGAACAGAACAAACGGCATTTGAGAGCTAAGACTACGCTCTTGACGTTAATGTAAACATCATGTCACAACGGTGATTTCTAATTGCCAAAAGAGGGCGCTTTTTACTTGCACAACTTTTTTTGAGACAGGCTGTATGTCGAGAATACTGGCATTGAAGCCATTTTCGGCCAAGAATTTCTCCATGTCCTACTTCGACGTACTTCTCTCCACCGCACAAATCAAAAAGAAAGATGGCGTCTTGAAGAGTCGGATTGGTTCACGTGCACGTATCATGATAATCTGATTGGTGTGAAGTTTGAATCCTTCAAAAGATTTAAATGGTTTCGCGGTGTTAGAGAAAAATGTATCCAAGCCCGCGCAAAAAAGGCTTTAAGACTTAAGATTTAAATTTTAAGTCTTTCTAATTTAGAGTGTATCGAAAAGTGCCATGTTGGATGCATATTAAACACTCTATTTCTGTGAAATGAAATAAGAAAATGTTTCCGTTCGTTATATCATTCATTTTTTCCAGAGTGTGTAAGAAATGGAACCGTATCGTCAGAGACACTTACGCCTGGAAAGTCATTGATTTCCGTGACAAAGGTCCTGTGATCACAGCGAATTATAGGACATTTTGGAACCGATACGTAGCAGAACCAGGCCAAAATGTTCTTACATTTCGCGATAGTTTTATAGACTGGGAACTTCAAAGTGATGTTGTCAAGAGATGGGAATTCTCGAGAAATCCACGCGATGTCTTATCCTTCCTGGGTATATTTGCTGGCGTTGCATTGCGGGAGATTTACCTGACTGTAACGAGCGGTGAAATTGTGGAATTCCTTCGAAGAACCTGTCCTAATATAATTACATTTTATTCAAGCCCGTCACTCACCTGGAAAAAAATGGATGCCTGCATTGATATTGATGACGTCATAAATAAAAGGCTATATATCCCTGTCAAACTGAAACGATTAGGCCTGTTTGAGATCAACTCGTACTGTCATGAATCATACGCTAACTATTTCTGGGCAGCGGGGAAAGCCCAATATTGCCAAAATGCCAAGCTCAATGAACGTATATTATCATCTGTTGCAAGTGATTGTATTGAACTACGAAGCATATTTCTAAGCAATTTTGAAATTACTTCGACATGCATGCAGAATTTAGTTAAAATACTTAGTTTGCGAGAAATTGAATTGTTTTCCTGTGGCTGCTATCGTGGCCGGTTGTCTCGCTGTGGCTGTTGTCATTATACAGACGACCCATCAGAATTTGACAATATTCTCACTAATTCCATTGGGAATTTAAGAACACTGACTAGCCTTAGAATTGTTCATAATTCTCCAAGTAACAATTTATCTACTTTTCTAGGCTGCATTGGAGAGTGGGAGAATCTGCTGGAATTATCATTGATACATGTAACGTTTTCAGAAGAAGCATTTGAGAAGATGACATCTGGGTTGGAGAACCTACAGAAGCTTGAACTAGTCACACCTTCCGTCACATCACATGTAGTAACTCTTATTGGTATTCATGCTATGAAATTGAAATCATTACAACTAATTAAAGAGGGACTATATTCTGGAAAAAGTTTGATGTCTTTATGTCATAATCATACATTAGAAATACTGGAAGTACAATACCGGCGGGGACCATCCCGAGAGTCGGAATGTCAATGGCTTCGCCGAGTATTCAGTATGCTAGAAACCTTGCCAAGAATAAATCATGTCAAGCTTTGGGGTCAATATGTTGCTCAACTCTATAACAGAGGTACATTTCCGATCATTCAATCAGCTGAGATTGAGGCAATTGAAAAAGAAGAATTCAAGCATAAAAAACAAAATAAACTGTTTAACAAGAAATCTTTTGAAAGGATATTTAAACGTTGATGTTGTTAAATGTTAAAATGCCCTCTGAAATAGGAATACGTCATAACCAAAATGACTCTTTGGAACGCTAATGAAGTCATAAGTAGATTACTATGCAAGTAAAAACGATAAATTACAATACTTACTACTGTAATGGCAATTCGTAAATTTTAGAAAAAACAATTACATTGTATTAGACATACCCTGATATTAACTGGGGTGTATTTTACTAAATTGTAACCCTTTTGTAAGTCAAGTGACCGTTCGCAAGTAACGAATACCCTTTTTTACTGGACTTAACTTTTCGAAGGGTCCATGTATAGTAAATTGATATTACTCACGAAACATACCAGTCGTGAATCATTTTAATGACACTGATTCTACGATGCAATAAAAGTCACGATTTTGAGGCTACGTGTGTTCCTTCGAACGTGTTTATATGCATGTGATTATTTAGTAAGATGTCTGTTTGAAGTCATTATTGATAAAAGAGTAACAGTATGGATTGGTTGTCATAACTACATGGCCTTATGTAGTCGTGATATTAGGACCAGTATCTGGGATTCGCATGTATACGATGATTACAATTATAATTTAGTATGATGTCTGGTTTGAAAAACAACCCTTTGGCCTCCTTAGGATGAAATTGTTGGACAGGAAAACGATTCTTTTAAATTTTAAAGGACAATATGGACGTTGGTCAAAATAATAAGATATTCTTAAAAAACACCTTCATGCAATACTGAATAACTGTAGAATAACGTAGGATTGGATTCGTCAATCTAATAAACTTATTATATCCCATAAGGTGGGAAATGAATGACAAATCATTAATAACTAAGATAAGTTTAATAGTGATAAATGGGCAACTTTATTCTTTTGAGCAATCACAACTTTAGGATTATATTATTTTATCTGAAGCAGATATAACAATTTATTTATGAGCAAAATGTGTCTGTTTGTGTAGCCGTGGGATGTGCCAAGTTTTTATCATGTGTTTAGGTAGGTGTGCACGTCGGGATGTATGTTTGTGTATTTGTTGCATAGTTTAAAGTATGGAATCTGGCGCGGATTTGCAACTTTGTAGACCGATAACATAGGAATGATGCTGTACTCTTTTTAGATCTATACCATTTTTATTTTTTTTAACGGGATCGTGTTGAATATCTCCAATTTTCAGTATGCTTTATCACCCATTGTTCTTTACATAATAAGAGATACTAAGATTAATCGATGACAAAATTTAGCAAATTGTACCTAGTTTGATTGGATATCTACTGATTATAAAAAAGGGAGGTCCCAGTGTGAAATCACAAACATTTCTTTCTTAATGAACTCTTCTTTTCAAAAGGTATTGTTTTTGTAATCAAAGTAGCACAACATAGAGGCTCTGTTTGGTGACCACTCTCTGGCTAGTAAGGTTTGACGATTGATTCGACTTCTATGGACCATTTAGAAAAAATAGCCACCATGTCCCTCGCGAAAATCCCGGCATTTTTCGCTAGAGGCCAAAATCCAAAATGGCCGCCGCCACCATTTTGAAAATTTAAGTTTGGAACCAGAGCACCTATAATCATGCACAAAGACACTTTTTCGGATATGTCGAGTACAAGGATTCCGATTCTGACATTTAGTTTGACATTACGGCATCATTTTCACCCAGAAATCCAAGATGGTGGCCGGCACCATCTTGAAAAAATTAGTTTTGAACAAAATCGTGTACAAAGACACTTTTTTTTTGATAAGTCGACCACAAGGATTTCAAATTTGACATTATTTTGACATTACGAACTCATATTTACCCAGAAATCCAAGATGGTGGCGGGATATTATTGACCAACCCACGTATATTAGGGAACAAGCCAAAAGGTCGATGACGTCCTATAAACGTAACTGGTTTCGTTTACGGGGGAGGGGGTAAAAATACTCGATTACGTTTGTACAAAAACATCGGTCTGAAAAAATGTGTCATTATTATTATGTCAAAATTTTCAACATTTCATTATTACGTTTCTGGCAGGGAGGGAGGGGGTCGGCTAAGAAACGAAACCAGTTACGTTTAAAGGACGTCATGGATCTTTTGGTTTGTTCCCTTAGGCCATCTTAATTTAATAGTTCGTCTCAAAGCATTTCCCACGTTAAAAACCTAATATTTTTAGTTTGTTTGTTTTTTGTTTTTTTGGCTTTTTGGTTTAATTATTTTTACTCGATTTTTTTCATCTGCGGGACGAACTTTTTGACAAGAATATACCACCTTTTCATCTCTCAAGGTGGTTTCACTGTGGTCAAGATGAAGAATATTATTGAGATTTACGTTTTCATAGGCTATATTTTGACGTCTGCTGACATGAAATTTACTCAATCCAGCGGGAGTTACTCGCAAATGCGCACGGGGTAATTATTAAATTACGATGGCCTTATGTGGTGTCAAAATAGTTTGATAATCGCCATAAACACACTAGAAGATTAACACCACCTACCAAATAGATAAAGTAGGTCACCAAGAATTAAATAATGAGACCATGCTGGTTAAAACTATTTCATTTTTGGTGATGAAACGAGAAAACAGAATTTATTTATTTATGTGTTTATTTATTTATTTATTTATTTATTTATTTATTTATTTATTTATTTATTTATTTATTTATTTATTTATTGATTTATTGATTTTTTGATTTTTAATTAGACATTAAAAATTAATTAATTACAAGAAGAAAACAAATTTTGAATTTTAAACCAAAAATATAAAAAATAGAATTTATACATTTGTATGTGTGTGTCATCTTTCGAAGACCTTTTTCTGAACAAATACCAAAAAATGCAATTATAAACCGCCATAGATGGGTCGCTTTGTTTCATTGTTTCCATGGTGAGGTTCACTTGGTATGCAACTTAATTATTAATATTTGCCAATTATACTCTTCTCTTAATGGTGATAAATGTGAAAGATAATATTTTCCTCTTTATATTTCCAGATATTAGGACATCGTTAATGAATGGGATATTAACGTTTATTTTTTGATATAATACACATTTTATGACAAATTTAATATTTTTTAATTTTTGATATTTAATAGTCCTCGAAGTAAACTTTATAAATCATAGGGCCTGCACTTTGGCTCGACATTTGAAAGGGGTGTGAATTCATTTTTGGATACGCCCCTATTATAATTAGGTAATACATGTACCACATGTAGTAAATCTGTCTGCTTTGTCTGCACTGTGCCGTTCTTAAGCAAATAGTTAAACACGATTTCATCAAACATTATAATAATAGCTCTTTTACAGTGTGCAATCATCCCGGGCAATAATTGGGCAATAATAGAGGATGTGCGTGAAATTATTGATTGGCTCCATACAATGGATTTGAACCGGTGTCCTTCACCGTAATCATGGCGCAATGCAGTGCATTCAATCAAACGTTGTCGTCAACCTATTTGATCGTATAGTGCATTTGTTATGTGTGTGAGACGAGCTGTCGCGGTAGATTGCAATAGCTTGTAATCATGGTTTTGTTGAATGAATTTGAGTACTCCGCCATATTTACAGTATGATACGTCATAATCTAGGTGATTATTTGCATTGGATGTCTTGAATACGCTGGCGAAGTTGTGTTGTGTAATAATCGGATTAATGCTATAACAGTAGGTGAATACAAGTTTTGAATATATCGCGTTGCAAAGCCCCATTCAGTGATCCCAGCGAAAGTGGGAAAAAAATCAAATTGTTACTTTCATAAATTTTTTTAATGAAAAAATTGGCAAAAACCCAAGAAAACGGCAGTATCGACGAAGTTGATGCCCCATTCAAATACATGTAGCTAATACAGATTCACGTAAATGCATTATTTTTGTCTTAAATAGGCCTACTCGGCTTTCGGCTGAACCACTAGCAGAAGATACCAAATTGATGTTTTATGACCTTTGAAATTCTTTTTGTTGCGAGTGACATGGTCAGTTCAATTCACGCCGAGTGTCCTTGACAGGTTTGACTCTGCTTCAGTGGTCATGAAAGAATTCAAAAGATAACCTCTGCCCCAACAATCCCAAGCAATTGTCTGAAACTGCTCTTCGGATGATGTATCATAAGAACTCAGTCGTCAAATGATGATAGTCATATAATGACCAAAAGATTATTACTGACTATATCATTGAAGACTGAGTTCCGCAGTCTAGTACAAAATCTGAATTTTGATGATTTTTACGATCGTCGGGATGAAAAAACCACTGGCAATATGAATAAAAGAAAAATAAAGAAAAAATTAAATAAAACAAGAAAAAAAGTCAAAGAAAAGAAACAATAAAAGAAAAACAAATATGAAAAGTTCGAACAATATTTGGTTTATAAAATTAATGTGACCGTGATGAGGCTCGAACTCACCACCTTCCGATTTAAAGTTCGAAGCGCTCGTGTACCAAATTCTGATGCCTTTCCAAGTGAGCTAGATGCTCCTGAGATACGAAATAAAAATAATTCCATAATGGTACAGTGCAACAGAGCAAAATGCCCCAAATTTAAAAGCTATATAATTTATGAACAATATACACTACACATAAAAAATACTAATACAAGGGAATTTCAACATAAGAATCCAAACAATTAAGTACCAACATGCACAGCTTTGTATCACATTTGGGTTTTAACAAAATGTTATCAAACCTCTACTGTGATTGGCAGCTGATAATGGCCATCCATTCAGCAAGTGGCTACTAACTGACCTTGACAGGCTTGAATGAGCACTGTCATCTGCTACAAAACCATCACACTCTAGGACCTGGTCACTCCATAATGCTACAGAAAGCACAGTACTTTGACAATGGAGTGAAATTATTGATTAGGTGCGGATTTTAAAAGTACAGCTTCTATGCGTGTATAGCAAAAAATTGGAATAGAATGTTTGGAATCATGTAACTAAAATACTAAATGCATTCTGCAAAATGTGCTCTGACCAATATATAAAGCATTTCATTAGCTTTAATTTGAAATATTGTTTGACATGTTTGAAATTATGGTAAATCATTAAATAAAATATTTATTAATTAATCAATTATGTCAATTAATTAAAAATTTAATGCAAATATGCATATTTTCTCTGACAGAATTGTAGGATTTGACAAGAGCCATCTTTCTTGTAAGTTTGATTCTTATAACATACTGGTATCGTATTGCGTCCCGTTATAGTTGCAGAAAAAATACGCGTGCAGGACACACATACGCACCCCCCCCCCCCACACACACACACACGGGATCGTACCGTTTTACAATCGTATAACATTCATTGGCGCTAGTAGTAAATTCCAATTTTCTTTGCTTTACCTCACTTGTTCGGCTCAAAAATCAAAGGGGGACATTTCTGACAGTAAAAGTTTACATTTTATGGAAATTATGTTTAACTATTTGCTTAAACAGCACAAAACAGATAAAGCAGACAAATTTACTATGGGCCTATACGTATGCCAGGGACTGTGTTGAAGGGACTGGAAACGGCTTCCACTCATTGTCCCATGCGGGTTGTTGGTTTACAAATTATCCTCAGTTGAGCAAGCATGAATAATACGTTGATCGTAGTCCGAATAATCAGTCCCAGAACCAGTGGCGTAGCGTGGGTCATCTGATTGGGGGGCACCGACCATGATTGGGGGGAGCGCACCGGGTCTGATTGGGGGCACAAGCCATTTTTTGGCAATTTTCCTATGGGATTTTTAAAATTTTGCAATCGATTGGGGGTGCGGGCGCGTGCCCCTCCCCCCATGCCCCTATGACGCTACGTCAATGCCCAGAACAAAATATAAATTTCTGACATGATCGTGCTCAGGGTCTGAACTGTTTCCGTTTGAAATCTTGATGGGAGGGCGGGTTAGTGTAGTGGGAGGGCGGGTTAGTGTGGTGGTCTTCTCACTCGCTTCTCACCGCTGTGGCCGGGGTTCAATTCCCCGCGGCGCCACATGTGAGTTTGGTTGCCGATCCATGCTCGTCCTCGCAGGTTTTTCTCCGGGTGCTCCGGTTTTCCTCCTGCATCTAAAATCGGACTTCTTTCCATATCCCTGTCCCGTCATATCCGGATGGCATCCCTTGAATTTAGTAGCCTCTGAGCACTATTGGGATTAGCCTGGCTTTGGCCGAATGTTATAAATAAATAAAATAAATAAAGATGGCAAATTGGACAAAAGAAGCACATGGTTCTACTTGACCTCCTGAAACTTCCGGGCATTCCGGGGAGGGGTCAATCAAGGTCACATGGGGTCAAATTTTCAGAGTGCTCCAACTATGCCAAGTAATATATCAAAATACTCGTATGGTCATGAGGATTCCAAAAATGTATAGTTTGTAATGCGTCAGATAAGATATCAAACACTTGTGTAAAGCAACAAATAACGTGTAAAAGTTGAATTAAATGGGAAAAAAGAAGCTTGAACATGTCCAAAGTAGCTCGGAAAATGAGAAAAATTGCATGTCACGAACACAAAAAATGTTCATATCATCCAGCAAGAAAAAACGCCGGAATCAAAAATGGGTCATGTTATAGAATAACTAAAGTTAGCTTGCCTGAAAATTTCATCACTTTAGGTTGGGGTAGGCCTATATTTCTAGTCGCATATTGAACATGTTGAAATGTTTATCTTTGAGCGTGACTACTGTCACGCCATATATTGTACGGGCGATTGGTTATTTAACTTGAAAATAATACTCCCAACGTTCAAACAATTTTAAAAGTCAGTTAATTCATTCCAGAAATAGAATACACGACTGAGCCACTGAGTGGGAATAACATTGCTATTATTGTCACCGAATTAATCATATCTCTGGTATGGCTTAGTGGTAAATACATGTATTTGGAAGTTCGATCTTGGTTCGAACCCCGCAAGCACCTCTCTTTGATTTTCGATTTGATTTTAACTCATATTTTTAAATCCTAGTTTTCATATTTTTATTAAAGCCATAATATACGATTTCGGGCAAATTTGAAGTTTTGTTATTCCAAAAATTATAACAATATTTATAATATTAGTAAATTACTGTCAGGAAGGTTTTCACGTTACATTTGAAGCAGAAGTAGCGAGATAAAATGAAAAGAAAACACTTAATATCTTGACCGCTTAACTGTGGTGTTCTATGGGGGACTAGTCTTAATAAGTTAGTTGCTCTATCTAGACAACGAACTTGGCTGATTCCAATTAGGTGTAATCCGAGGTGTAAGTTGGACATTGTGTAAAAATTACAAATATGCCAAAATATTAGGTTTGAAATTCGTGCATCTCATGATTTAATATGTATGCATAAAAGCTCATAAAATATGTTGCCGATAGGGGAGGGGTCTAGTCCAATTAAAAAATCATGAAAATCTGTGTTGACGTTCCTTTATTTGATAGGCCTATATATATATTCTTGAACTTTTAAAAATTACTTAAGTTTGACATGCTTTATTTGATTATTTCATATTGAAAGCTACTGAACTTAAATGCATTTTTTGTAAAAAAGATATGAACTCGAATGTAGGATTAGGCTTAAACATGCGTTTCTGTGGCATCCACATCTCTCATACCACATTATTAAAATATTATTTTGTAATATTAATATTGGTATCTCAATTGTAAATTATTTGGCTTTGCATTGTTACTAATTTATTACAGAATGTTTTTTTTCTATATCATGTTATTTATATGTATGTGTGTTGAGATGAAAATAAAACTGAACTGAACTGAACTGAAATAAATCATGAAAAAAGTGGGCCTTCAAGCTGACATTCATTAGGCCTATATTATTAAAGACAAAAGGGAAGGAAAAAAGAAAAGAAAAACGAACTGAAAAATTCCACATAATCAATAATCGATAAAATAACACGGGAATCGAACTCACAACCTTCCGCACTGCACACCTTCGCTCTGTCAACAAGCCATCGCAACTTGTTCGGGCAAAGGGTATTCTTTTGCTATCTTATTTCTCGTTCAACATGTTCAAGGATCTCACTCAACAACAATCTTTTCAAAACTGCTTGTACTTCAGTTAAATGAGATGATACTACCTTCTTTGACGACTACAATATTTTGTTACACAATAGAGTATTTTGCATTTATAAAATATATAACAATAGACGTTTTTAATTGCTATATTAATCAATATAACATGTATAATAGACAGCGCCGACTGGGATCCATTTCGTGAAGCATCGTGACACTTGCAACGTGCGCTTACGACACGAGGACTCAAAGAACGCAACTTTTCAACCTACGACTAGGTTATTCCACCGCTCATTTTCGCTGAAATTTTAATACAAGCTGTGGTTAATTAATGTTTATCATAACAGAAAAGCATTAGACCGGCGTTTCCTCAAAGCTGTAGATATAACCATTTTGTTATCGTGACATGCATTTTCTCTCATTTTTTTAGGCTACTTCGCGCACCAAAAGCATTCATTTTTTTTCCACAATAATTCAACTTTTACACGTTATTCTTTGCCTTATACTCATGTTTCATATCTTATCTATGGGCTCAATATGGAAATGAAGGGAGAAACGACTCGTGTATTCCAATTTTTTAATGTTTTTAATGCCACCTGATTTTCAACATTGCGTTACGTAACAGCAGAGGTCACGCCTGTAAAATTACCGGAAGTGAGCTAAGTTGCTGTCGTACTGAATAGGGTGCTTGCACGGAAGATCATAAGTTCAAATCATCCTCCAGATACGCTCCAGAAGACATATGCAAATGCATGGAGTACAATACCAATCACCTGTAAACTGGTATAGATCAAAGTAAATCTTTGTACTCCATGCATTAGCATATCTTATGGAGCTTGTCTGGAGGATGATTTGAACTAATGACCATTCGTGCAAGCACTCTATTTGACATAACTTTAGAAATATTTGAATAGGGCAACATGAGTAAATAGTAAGAAAACAAACATCACGCCCTCGATGCAACTCGCATGTAATCGAAGGCCATAAAAGATAACCTGATAACAATAGCTTGACAATAGCTATCTATAATCCGTTTCGAGTCCCTTCATACACAGTCCCTGGTCCAATGCATATAGGCCTACTGTGTGTATTGTTCCCGGGTATAGTCAATGCAGTCAAGCAAACATGTATTACATTTTGAAAAGGCTATAGTGTATCACAGGCATGTATTGAATGGCCAGTCATACAAGAATTAATCAACTTGCAGTGACTAGTTCCTTTGTTACCACATGTCAGTCATCTATTGGTTGTTTGACCATCGTATCACAGTGATGGCCAATCACAGGCGAAGTAATCAAATAGCAGTGACTGTTGCCTTTGTTACCACATGTCAGTCATCTTGTGATTATTGGACCATGTAAACCTGCAAAAAACGAGCCAAAGTGCAGGCCCTATGCTAATGATATGTACCGAAAGTGTATGTAGCTGGGATGAAAAGCCGACGATCAATTGACAATTTTGACCTTTCATATTATTGATATACATTTTTTTCCCAAAAAGTCCTAATTTTTTTTGGTGTTTGGGGGGAAAATTCCATATCTTCAATGCGAGAGATCAAACTTTTCAATTGATCATCGGCTTTTCTTCCCAGATACATACACTTTAAGTACATATCATTAGATTTATAAAGTTCATTCGAGGACTGTTAAATATCAAAAATATCAAAAAAATCAAACCATATACTTAATTATTGGGATATGAATAGTATAATCTATTAAATATTATCAGTTTATTTTCAGATCACACCAGTACAGATTACTCATTACTCACGTTTGCAACATCTATAGCTTTTATTTAAACATCAACAAATAAATAGGTATACCTTTCAACATATATAATGACTCATTGCATACGGCATTATAAATTCTCGCCCTGGTGATGTCAACTGCTGGCTTTTGTAAATTAACCACGCTTTTCGAATGCTTACTTCAAAATTGAAAAGTCTGATTTTTGTTGTTGTAATTTTACAGTATGTTCTGTTTCAGCAATCAGTGGCTGTTCCTTACATGACTCTTAAAAAATTCAGTTTATGCTAATTTGAAGAAGCGTTGTTTTCCTCGGAAGGGTGTACCAAAGGAATAAGGGACCAGAGTCCTATTTACATGAATCCCCTCGCGGGTTAAACAATTACAGTAAGCCAAAAAATTAAGGTACCAGTTGTGTTCACCCCTGCATGTCCTAAACAAAGGCAAATATGTCAACAACAAAAAAAAAGCCGCTAATACTTGAACTCTTTAGCTCTGATTCAAGACCTTATTTGTTGAAATTGGTTGAGAATTAAAGAAACGGTGATCTAAAACTTACTGAAGAGACGAAATCAAAAGTTGCACTTTTGTGTTGTAATCAATGAAAGCATGACGCTAGTTTGAACGTGCTAATCAATGGAAGCACGACGCTAGTTCCCTTGTTCGCGAACACTTTGTGTACAAATCAATATCGCATGCAATGGAGGAAACTGCAGCTTTTAACTTGGCACCTTCCTTGGGGTTTTGGATCGTCGTGCCTTTATTTCTTTAAAAATTTCAACGAATGAGGTCTTAAATTCGAGCTTAAAGATGCAGCTATTGGCTGCTGGTTCCAATTATGACATATCTGTCTTTGTTTAGGATATACAGGGGTAAACATAACTGGTACCTTAATTTTTTGGCTTACTGTATATGATCCACTCTACCCAAACGAATTTACTAATATGCCAGGAAATGAGTTTATACATAATCGAGCCCCCGTCAGTTTATTTAGTTGTAACTGCAATTGGCCAATATTTTAAAGGACATAGTTATAATTCAGCTGGGGGCACTCAACCTTAGAAGTGACAGGTATGTGCCTACCGGTATCGAGAAGTAGTGGACTATCGCTGAATGTTTACAATGTGGGTAATTGTGTATAAACAAATGAAAAGGGGGATGATTGGGAACAAAATTTTGTAACAAACGGGTCATCACGTAGAAAAATGTAAATTTTGCCAAGATTTATAAAACAGATTTGTTAAACTAAGAGAATTCTAATGTTTCTGCAATATTTTATGACATTGTAATAATCAAATATTAGAAAAACAAAGAATAATCGGGTAGTCACGAACGTAAAAAGGAGTGTCATCGGAAACTTGAAAAGTTGTCCTCGGGTATATTCGACATCAAAAAGGGGTTTATTAACAGACACACACCCGTCATTTTTAAAGTTGAGTGTTCCGGGCATAACTCGTTGGATAACTGTGTAACCCCCAATTGTAGTGAAATAAAATTACTATCCCAAACACAATTGCAACCACCCCCTTCCGACAAAATTTTTGGGCCACCTAACTGGATACTGAAAAAGAGCCCTATTTGAAAGCAAAACAATGCCAACCTGTACTGCTATTGTGTTTAGTGCTAGGCCCGTAGCCAGGATGTACTTCATTGTTCATTCAGGAGATCTCTAATTTGGTTCTTTGATCACTTTCACAAATAGCGTACCTTTTGATGGGTTATGTAAGTATTGACTTTGCTACTGGTTTAGAGAATGTTTATTCATTTATTTAGTTAGTTATTTAGTTATTTAGTTAGTTAGTTAGTTAGTTAGTTAGTTAGTTAGTTAGTTAGTTAGTTAGTTAGTTAGTTAGTTAGTTAGTTAGTTAGTTAGTTATCTATTTATTTATTTATTCATTTATTTATTTATTTATTTTTTTTTTCAATTTCAGCTAGAAACGTCAAATACTGTACAAACAGTGTTAAAGGTATACCATTTATCTACATCTACTAGACTTCCTTTAAAGGGACGTCCCTTACCAATATACATACAAATTTACAAAACATTGAAATATGTGCGCAGTATAAAGCTTGCAAACATGGTAAAGAGCTTGTTTCCGAATCGGATTGAATCCACTTTTTATAATTCCCTAGTATTAAGCTAAAATAGTTGAATGTTCATTTATCGTGTATAACATGGATAGAAATGGTCTTAATCAAATGAAATCATGATTACATTTTTTTTAATTGCATACAAACGAAATTCGTTTTGTTTCAAAACGTTAGCAAAATAAAGAAATAGCTAGACGTTATAGTTCACAGTTTTTTTTTCAAGTTTATTTAAGGGATTAAAACTACTTTTGTCCAAAAATAAGAGAATGAAACCAACCCGGTTTTTAAGCTTTTAAACTATGGCATCTTTCATGCGGCATAAAAATCAACTGAATCGAAGAAGTGCAACATCCTTATTTTAAGAACAGAACTATGCAAAATGGACATAATCCCTTCGGAAACAAACTCTTCATAATATACTTAATTGTTTAAAATGCAAAATTTGTTTAATAACAAGCAGGTAGTGGACATGACATCTGCTACAATAGCTGCGATACAGCGCACAAAATAATGAAGGTACCAGTTATGTTCACCCCGGAATAGCCTAAGATGAATATGTTATTATTGGCACCAATATGTGCAACTTTTAGCTCTGATTCTTTGACATCGTTCGAAATAAAGACACGATGATCCAAAAACCCAATAAAGATGCAGATTCAAATGTTGCAGTTGATCCAATACATGACCTATTGATTTGTGTTTTTAAACAAGAGAACTGGCGGTGTGTTTTCCATTGGTAAGCACATTAAAAGTGCACCTTTTGATTTCGTTCCTTCCTTAGGGTTTAGATCACCGTTTCTTTAATTCTCAACCAATTTCAACACATGAGGTCTTACATCAGAGCTAATGAGAACTTGTATGGGCTGCTTGTTTTAGTTTTGAAATATTTGTCTTTGTTGGGGGTATAAAGAGGTAAATATAACTGTTACCTTAATTCTTTTGCGCTGCTACCTTAATTCTTTTGCGTATTGTATATACGGTACTCATTTTATATGTCGTAAGATTTGAAATGCTATGGTGTAATGGATAACTCGTCGTGATCACCGCGTACTGACGTATCCCAAGTAACTTTAAACCGGGTATTTTTTGTTTATAATGACTGGATAGTGGGCGATATTTTGAGATGCAACGCCGTCCTTGCCCTAATTACAAACTCGCTGCCCGCGTACGACTGGGCACTTATGAGTTACAGGGACGGTTTACATGTTTATAGTCATTTGGTATTCGTAAGTATGCGGAAACCTTGACTAAATGTGACACGGCACGTGTCATCAATTGTCTTGAGGTGGAGAACAGTAAGCAAAATTACTATAATTATGTTGACCAGCTGACTGACCAATTGATTTACCATGATATGGGTCACTATATTGGATCACTATTCATTTGAATTCTTATAGCCATTACACTAAAATATTTAAAATATTCAAAGACATTATACAATATGCACTAGAGTCGAGTATGGTTACATTTTACCTGCTCACAACAATAAGATTTTTTATTTACATCTTTAAAGTGTTTGGAGCCAAGATAAAGTGTTTTCAAAAAGTTGTGAGTGATCCAGATATACCCATATCGCCGGGTTCATTACATGACATTAACGTAAAGGAAAATTGTATAGTGCATTTCGGAGAAAAACTAGTTTGCAAAATACCGATTTGTAATAATGTTGTGATAATGTGTTTTCCCACTAATAATTTCAAATTCGCTGCATGAAACCTAAAAATACGTAAACATAGAACAACTATGTAATACACTTTTTCATATGTATACGGAAAACTGTATCATATACGCCACTATGTGATACACCGCTTTCTATGAGTCTCTATGGATCAACTGTGCATTTTTTTTTTCAATTCTTATTGCCATTATACTAAATATTCACAATATTCAAAAACATTTACACAATATCCACTTCACTGTGGTTACATTTTACTTAATTACAATTACATTAATTACTTTTTTAAAACATTTTTTTTCTTCAAAATGTTGTCTTAGATAACTCGGAGTGACCCGGATGTAACCCATGAAAGTGACATGCCTCACTCAAATCCTGTAGGATCTTTCCGTGACAGACTATGCTGTAAAAATGTTGGCACACTCTTAAAAGTAAGGTCTTTTAGGCTACATGTCTCCTTGGTTTCCTTTTCTTTCCTCTAAATGCGACGACAAAAAATAAGGGCTGACCCACATCTTGCGTGGTTTGTTTGTTTGTTTGTTTGTTTGATGTTTTTAGTTTTAGTTTTATTACTGCACTCATGTAAAATATGTTGCTTTTAACTTAAAAACTTTTAACTAAAAAAAACCCCAAACAAATCGAGAAAAAAATGCAGATTTCTTAATCATTTCTTTTTTTTAGGTTCCATCATTTCAAACAAAGGAACAAAACAAATAAAACAAAACAAAACAATCGATGCTATTTGAAAGGTCCGGCCACCCGTAAAAGATTTGTTTTCGTCGTCAAAAGAAGTAAAATTCATAGACCGGTATACTTAAGTTCATTCCACTGCAGCAATGTACTCATAACTCATTCATAAAACGTGAACGTGCATGTTTCTAATACGAATTTCAGGAAATTCATTCATGGTGTCTTTCATCCATACTGATACTGACAAGCTCCAACAAGTGTAACCTGAGTTCCATTTTCCCCTTAGTTTCAAAAAGCCAAAAACCAATGAAACGGGTCTTTGATAAATGTTCAAAATCACTCAGTCAACGTGCAATCCTATGTTCTTACTCAATTTTTTATTCAAAATATGACCATGATTGGTCGATTTAAATCATATCGCCGTCTTTTAGACCATATTTTATCGTTTTGTGCAATTGTTTCGGGGCGGGTCCCTGTCAACATTTTTTATGCAATATTACTTCCTAATTTATAATATATTATTATTGATGTATTCCTTTATAAACTGCATTTATATGTTGTATTGTCCTGTTGTTTAATATGCCTGCGGATGTTTGAGCCTGGTCATGTACCTTCTCAACCCTCCTGACTGGCCTTAAATGTATTCTTTTCAATATATCTGTTTTTTGTGTATTATGAATAAAATTGAAATGATGTTTTTTTTTTTTTTTTTTTTTTTTGAAAATCTCTGATGACGATCAACGGTACCGACGGGTCGTGATGTTAACGTCGTGTTATGTATAGCTCATCGTCTAATTATGTGCATACGCCAATGACCACACTTATATTAGCATTATATACACTAGCTACAAGACGTTGAGTTTTATTATGACGTATGATTTGAAATGGTATGGTGTAATAATTACCGCATACTGATGAACTATAAACTTTTCCATTTTTTTTAATAATAACTATCGACGTCATATCGATTTTGTTTACGGTGTAAAGCCATTCTAAGTAACAGGGCACTACACAGGTTATATAGGGACGATTTATAATAAACTGGTATTCGCCATTATGCGGCAATATGGCTCCTACAAAAATAGTTTAATGTTTGGTATCAAAATCAATGGTTTTGAATTTTGAAAAAAGTATTATAATTGATTTAAATGCCGCTCAATGATTTTTATGATTTTTTGATTTTTCCCCCATTTACATTTCAATTCTTACAGTCATTATACTAATATTTGTTCAAAATATTCAAAGGCATTTATATAAAATAAACACTGCACTGTGTTTATATTTTGCTTAATCACAACGATACTAGTTGTTATTTAAATTAAAGTTTTGATCCCAACACAAGATATTAATTCCTACCTCGGCATTTTTAGATGCTACTCCATCTTTCATATGCGTGGGCAAGAATTAATTTCTTGTCTTTGGACCTATAAGTTAAAACTTAAATCATTTATCTACAAACACACATATTTCTTATGTTATTTCAGTGAATGCTAACATTATGCTACATGTCTCCAATGTCCTTGGAATACACTATTTACCAGTTTGTCATAGTGTCAAGTGCGACATCATTATGAGTCAGTTATCTGTCCAGTCCAGCTTTCCAGAATGTGACCTTCGCCTGAGGTAAATGGTGGCAGAATTTTGGTATCAGGTGAAAGCTTATATTGAAATTAGGCGTTCCAGATCGGCATATTTTCGAAGAAATCATCAAAGAAATGCTGGTATCGACTGTGGTGTACCACGTTTGAGACTAATTCGATAGTTTTTTGAAGATATCTTCGAAATTACACCAATTTGGAACTGCTTATTTCAATATGTTAATAAGACAAATAGTGCCTTTCATTTTATATCAATATATTGCATGATCATGATGATTATCATTAATAAGGAATTAGACACTTTTTGTATGAATACTTGAAAGGGACAACATTTTATACGTGTTATAAATTTTAAAGAATTCGATTTTCCATATATATCGGGTCACCTTCCTTCAAGGAATCTGAAGCCTAATGAAAAGTATCATCGTTTGGCGACACGTTTTTTTTTCACTGAAATTCCTACAAAACATTCATTTGCTACCAAAATTTAACAAAATGTAAACATGTTTCCAAAGAAATAGGTGCGACATGGGGCACTCGGTACAAGTATATGAGTGTCTCCTGATTCCCCGTAAACATTAATATTTTACGCATTTTATCTGATCACAATAATCATAACTATTCTATTCACATTATAAATGTAAAAGGTCATTGACCAATAATTTGGTGCATACGAGAAGATCCGGAAAAAGAAGGCCAAATGACTTTTAGCGAACTTCAAATGATTCTTACCAGGCAGGGCCGGATTTACCATTGGGCCAGATAGGCCAAGGCCAAACGCATCCCAAAAACACCCATGTTTTGGGCAAAAATATGGTAAAATTGAACAAGTTTGCGATCGCGCATTTGCCTTCTATGTAGTAATTTTTATGTTCATTTTCAAGCACGCGCATATTAATTCTAAAATCTGAACAATATTTGCTCGTTTTCATCTAAATTCAATTTAATGCTTCCGCCGCCACTGTTGATTTGTGGGGGCCTCCAAATTTTGGCCTGGCCCAGCCCCCCCCCCCCAAAAAAAAAAAAGTTAATTCGACCCTGTTACCAGGTAGTAGTCCGGCAGAAGCATGTTGGTGTGTTTGCTTTCTGGTACTGGATGTTTGTCTCTCATACTTTTCAGGGATTACAGTGTTATATCCCACAGAATCTCATTCTGTACAAACCATAGACCAATTACCACCCATGGACCAACTACTACCCATAAACTGATTCCTACAACGAAAAACACCTGGCAAAAACATCTTGCCTTGGTCTTCAGTGGAATTACTTTTGTTTTACGTCTAAAAATTGAACAAATTTGCCTGTGTCCTTTCATGAGGAAGAGAATGCAGAACTTTTAAGTTATAATTTATGTAATACACTGTATATCTACAGAATCATAAAATAGGAAAAGCATACAAGTGTGGAGTGAGTTTTATTTTATATTATGTATCGGTAACGGTGTATAAGATTATTTAAATTTAAACGGACACAATATCATTTATATGTCAATCAAAACCAGATAATTACTCTTTTAATTTTGATATTGAAAAATAATCCAATTTAAAAACACCAACATTAAAACATAAAATAAAGCTTTACATTCATTTACAAAAAGTAGATTTTGGCCCTAAATGTAATTATATTTAATATTATTTTCAAGGGGATAAATTATGTACTATTATTATAACTCATTGTGAGGGGTGTGCCAGAATTCGTTTGCGGTGGAGGTTGCAGAATTTCTTAAAAATGGGCGTTTGTCATAAATAAACTCGCAAAAAGTAGACTTCATTGTCCTAAAACCGGACTTTTGGGCCAATTGAATGGTTTAACTTGAAAAAAATTGCTCCTCTTGTTAATTGTCTCTATAATCATCTTTGGTGCATTTTTACGGGTTTTCCTGAAAAGTGCACCTTTTTGTCAATGTGATGAGGACGCCGCAACTTCTGGCTACAACCCTGCTCATTGTCTTTTATTTATTTGTATAATCGTTTCTTATTATACATATCATAGATCTACCTAACATTGGCACTATTTGATATCAATGTAGGCAAATTGACTAATTCTTATCTACCTCTCGCTTGAGACAAAACAACCATCTGACGTCTTTAAGTAGATCCAGCTGTGGACAGTGGAGAAAGCAAAATAATAATAATGGGGAAAGAAAGGGTCAAGAGGGAAGGAAAAGCAACAGAGATGAAACCTGTCAAATAAATAAAAAATAGGGAAATGAAAAAACAAAAGGGAAGCCGGATTGAGGGATGGGGGAAGGAATAGGGAAAGGAGAACGAAAGAGGGAAAACAACAACTTGCATGTTTATTGTGGGGAAGCAATTCATGCACAGGGGGAAGGAGTGTACGAAAGGGGAAGAAATTGAAGAATATGAAAGACAGATAATGTAAGGAACTGTGATTTGAGGGGAAGTAATTTAAGTGAGTGTAATGGAAGGGAGAAGGAATGAGAGAAAGAGGAAGAAATTGAAGAATATGAAGAAGACGGAAAGAGAAAGAATGGAAATTTAAGGAACAGGGGAAGTAATTGGAAAGTAATTTAATGGAAGGGGGAAGGAATGAGAGAAAGAGGAAGAAATTGAAGAATGTAAAGAAGAAGGAAAGAGAACGAAGGGGAGAAGGGTGAAATAATAAGTGAATGTTTAAATGTAACAACTAAATCAACTCAAGAATATCAGTAGGCCTAATATTGTTTTATTATATTGTTCTTACATTGTAAATTCACTTTTGTTTCCTTTCAGATAATTCTAAAAACAAAACTTTACATTTTTTACATAGCAAAATTTTCACATAAAAACGTTACAAATGTATGCAAGGAGGCTTCTCTTCATGGTATAAAAATGCCCAAAACCCATGAGCTTCCGGGGGCTTCGCCCCCTGGACCCCCACCAGGGACCCTAAAGCGGGCCCTTTCAGATAATTCTAAAATCAAAACTTTACATTTTTAAATGGCAACATTTTCACATAAAAACCTTACAAATGTATGCAAGGAGGCTTCTCCTCATGGTATAAAAATGCCCAAAACCCATGAGCTTCCGGGGGCTTCGCACCCGGGACCCCCACCAAGGGCCCTAAAGCGGGCCCCTGGACCCCACGCAGGTGGTCGCTCCACTCGCTATGCTCGCTTCGCTCTATTTATTTTTAACTTGGGGGAAATTATTATTATTATTATTATTATTATTATTATTATTATTAATAATAAGATTAATCAAAATTTTAAACTTTGCTGATGTTACATGATGTAGTCTTAAACTACTGTTTCGTAAGGCCCATAAGACCCTACTCATCAGAAACTCAATGTTTATTAGTATGTATTATTGAATAATGTCAGGTGTTGTAATAACTTTCGATCTGTATACGTTTTACATCACCCTTGCTTATCCAGTATACGATTAACAAATTCATCCTGAACAGGTAAGCCGTATCGGTTCAAATCGACTATGACATATTTAAGGACAAGCAAGGTTTTATATGAAAGTTTATCATCAAAATATTCTTTCAATACATACTTTCAGGATCTTGGTTGCTGTTATCCAATCGTACCAAACCAGTCCCCGCTGTATCCTATGAAACGGAGTAAAGGAATTAAGTGTTAGAGATGTATTTCTAGATTCATTAACATTTTTTATACTTGTATAATAATAAATAAACATACATACATTTGACTATTGTATCAATGAATATTCCGAACTATTTAAAAGTAACAAATATAATTAAATGCATAGGCCTACAGTATTGTATTATAAAAATAAAATAAAAAGAACTCCGCACACATGTGATTGGTCATAATATATAAAACAGTTAATTCACATACATGTGAATAATTTTGCCAGGTGCTATATGATAACTCGGAATAGGAGTGATATAGAAATAAATAATTCACTGAAATTATGTGTAATTTGAACAGTTTTAACGTCTAATACTGCACGAAAAGATTTTAATCATCCATACTCAATGCTCTCCCGATTAAATTGACGAAGGTAAGTGGAACAGCCTAGGCTATTTAAGTAGTTTCACATTTCAAAAAAATCCAAACTTTTCAAACTTCATTGAATCATTAGTGTTGTATCATACTACAGATAACACAATTCTCCACACGCTCATATCATATACATTGCTTTAATTACATGTGTTAAAATATGACTACTCAAACGAATACGGATATTATTTTATGAGGTGTTTATTTCTGTATTAGATATTTAGCCTTTCATACCTCTGGCTTAATATTAATTGGTACAACTGCATTTCTTCCTGCAAAATCTCGCCGCTGCCAGGCTCTCTTCACAACGGAGCGTACCTTAGATATAATTGTTAATTACAAATATTGTATCAGTACCGTAACCATCGTCTCATTAATACATAATAATATCGTTGCCATCACGGTATATTGTTGAATAGCGTTCAACCATAAAATGTCTGTATTGTATTACGCTGTCAACAGAGAGCAACAGTACCGTAACCATCGTCTTATTAATCTATATAATAATACGCATCGTCTATCTGTCTGTTTATCCGTCTGTCTATCTGTGTGTCTGTCCGCCTATTTCCTCGGAGACTAGGGGTCGCACGTTCCTCAAACTTGGTGGGTGGGTGCAGCTTGACCCCACACAGAACAAGTTTGTATTGGTTAGTGGGTCAAGGTCACCAGAGCAGGGGCGTAGCCAGCTTTCTTGGTCAGAGGGGGCAAAATAAATTTTTGGGGCACAGACGTAAAAAAAATTGCAGTTGCATCATACAGTACATAAAATTATACCGTTTTTGCTTTTTTAAAGAAACTGTACATGTCTTCGATCTTCCAAATAAGGTTTTATTATGGCTTTTTTATGACGATGTTCGCGCGTAGCGCGCAAATTTTTGTATTTTACACTATTTTTGCCCATGATCGGGATAAAAACAGGACTTTATAGTGACACTGCGCGCGCAGCGCGCAAAAAAATTGCATTTACACTATTTTGGCCCATAATCGGGGTGCCCTTGCCCCTTGTCTTTTCCTTTGCCCTCCAGATTTTCTCTTTCATTTTTGTCAGAGGGGCACTTTTATCTTTCATTTTTTGTCAGGGAGGGCACTCTGCCCCCCTTGCCACCCCGCTGGCTACGCTACTGCACCAGAGGTCATCCAGGGGTCAAATTAGTAAAAACTGTTTTTCTCAGAGACTGGGGGTCGCACGTTCCTCAAACTTGACGGGTGGGTGCGTCTTGACCCTGGACAGAACGAGTTTGTATTGGTTAGTGGGTCAAGGTCACCAGAGGTCATCTAGGGGTCAAATTAGTTAAAACTGTCATATGGGCATGCAACTTGGTGGGTAGGTGCATCTTGACCTAAGACGGAACAAGTTTGTATTGGTTAGTGGGTCAAGGTCATCCAGGGGTCATCTGAGGTCAAATTAGTAAAAACTGTTTTCCGCATATTTTCTCGGAGACTAGGGATCGCACGTTCCTCAAACTTGGTGGGTGGGTGCATCTGGACCTCAGACAGAACAAGTTTGTTTCGGTAAGTGGGCCAAGATCACCCGAGGTCATCCAGGGGTCATCTGAGGTCAAATTAGTAAAAACTGTCGTATGGGCATGAAACTTGGTGGGTACAGTCAACTTTTAGAGTCAAAGTTTTGGACGGTCATTTTCGGGTCATCCGGGGTCACCCAGGGGTCATCTGAGGTCAAAATAGTAAAAAATGTCGTATGGGCATGAAACTTGGTGGGTACAGTCAACTTTTAGAGTCAAATTTTTTTTCGGTCATTTTGGGGTCATCCAAGGTCAAATTACTCAAAACTGTTGTATGGGCATGAAACGTGGTGGGTACAGTCAACATTTAGAGCCACATTTTGGAAGGTCATTTCGAGGTCACAAGGGGTCATCTGAGGTCAAATTAGTAAAAACTGTCCTATGGGCATAAAACTTGGTGGGTACAGTCACCATCAGCCAGGTAATCGCGGCAGCCGAGAACCGCCAAATACGGGTAACCGCCTAGTACATAATAATATCGTTGTCATCACGGCATATTGTTGTTGAATAGCGTCCAACTATAAAATGTCTGTATTGTATAACGGTGTCAACAGGGAGCAAAAGTACCATTTATTTTCTTTTGTTTGTTTGTTTGATTGTTTGTTTGTTTGTTTGTTTGTTTGTTTGTTTGTTTGTTTGTTTGTTTGTTTGTTTGTTTGGTTTGGTTTAGTTTGGTTTGGTCGGTTGATTGTATAGGTTATAATTTAAGCACCCGTTTACTGTTTGGAAACGCTAGAGGCATGATGTTTATGCGAGCCAAAGTCAGTGAAGACTTTCAGGTCTAATCGTCAAACAATGACATCCAGGCAATGGCTGATTTCAATTATTATAGCTGTCGCTATTATAGTAGAGTTAGACTTACCTCTTCGTTCATAAGGCAATGTATGATACAGATAAACAGCCCTTGAAGGGAGTTGCAAATTACGAAAAGATACTGGAACACTATTGCAGCGCCCTCAATGGCCAAGAGACCAAATATCCAGGTAGCTCCCAACAGAGGTGTCAGAATCAATGCTCCCTTCAGCGAGGTTCTTAATTGACAAATGAAATTACAAGTAATAAGGCAATGTTTATGTTATACGTTCATATTAATATGTGCCAGTGACAAAGTGTATTGGATAAATAAAGAAATAATTATCTGTTTGTTATTTACTTATTTTTGATGGTTTTAAGCGTTAAAAAAGCGCGGTGATTTATAGTGCGCTACGCACAGGCACAACGCCTTTACTAATTTATTTATTTAGCTATTGGTTGCAACAAAATAAAGTTAGTGTGGTGTTCGGGCCATCAAAATATTAAACAAACAGGGCCGTTAATTCCACTTTATGGACCAATAGTCATAAGAATGCGCAGTATTAGGAACCTGTTGGGATTTTTCACCCTCCTGATGTTCCCCGGAAAAAAAATCGGTGCATACTCTATACAAAATAATACAACATACAAACCTGAAACCAGCCATTTTATCTGCATTGTTGTTGATTGTAACTGACTGATACAGGATTTTGGCAATAACACCGAGCAGTATGGAGTTAACCTTTGAAATTTAAAAAATAAGACTATTTAGAATTACTAAAGTAAAACGACAACTGCACTTAAGGGGTGGGGTATGAACGTTTGGACAGTATTTATTGTGGGACATTAGAGCACATCAGACATATCGAATTGCATTCTGAATACGAAAAATGTCCTTCTGATATCAAATAATTTTGATTTTTTGAAATTCACAATGTTATACACATTTTATGGCAAATCATTAAAAATTGATATTTTTGATATTTAACAGTACTCGAAGTAAACTTTATAAATCTGATGATTGTGTATGTAGATGGGATGATAAGCCGACCGATCAATTGTAAATTTTGACCTTTTGTATTGAAGATATGGATTTTTTCCCCAAAACACCAAAAAAAAAAATGAGGTCTTTTTGGGTAAAAAATCCATATTTTCAATATGAAAGGTCAAAATTTTCAATTGATCGTCGGCTTTTCTCCCAGCTACATACACTTTAAGAATATATCATTAGATTTATAAAATTTACTTGGAGGACTATTATATATCAAAAATGTGAAAAATATCAAATTTTAATAATTTGTCATAAAATTTGTATTATATCGTGAATTTCAAAAAATGAAAATTATTTGGTATCAGAAAGACATTCTGCGTATTCAGAATGCAATTGGATATGTCTGATGTGCTCTCATGTCCAGGGACAGGCGATTTGCGCGGAACTTTTTTTCCGCGCAATCCCGATGTGCAATACATGATTTGCACTGAAAATCAGCTCCGCGCAATCTCCGCGCAATTTGCTATTTTTTTCCGCGCAAATCGCCTGTCCCTGCTCATGTCCCACAAAAATACTGTCGAAACGCTCAAAACGCTCATTCCTGATCCCTTAAGAAATTTTAACATAAACAAAATATAAACAAAACTTTTTGCTCTCTGAGTATTACACACCAGTCATGTTAGTCATTCGTTAAACAGTATGCTTATAATTTGTTTTAATTTTTACATACCATAATTACGCAGGCTGCAGGACCAGCAAAAGACCAGATAACACCATCATGAGGGGTTAACCAACAGCTGGTTGTAGTTAAAAGTAAAATGTAAAAATGAAATATTAAGATAACTATGAGATAACATTGACAAAATACCGGATATTGTTCTTGCCGAAATGAGGCTTAATATGTAACATTAGAGAGGAAAACAATTAAGAAAAAAATGGGTTCGCATACCTTGTTGTAGATGCGTAAGATCTGAACTTGATTGCAACGGTAATAATAACTATTGGAACCGGAAGTCCCCATCCGATACCAAAGTATAACGGCAGTCTATTCTTTTCAGCTCCGTAAACCTTCACAATCTTATAATAGAGATTGATTCCTTCTACCAGCATCCATCCAAACACAGAAAGCCACAGGTAGTGAAGCAATCCAGCGATTATGTTGCACACAATCTACAGAAGAGGCAATAGCAATGGCATTAGTAATTGTAGTAAAAACAGAATTGTCGTATTAGGTTACAGACTCCGTAGCAATATTTATTTGAACAACATTTTAGCTGAAAAGGGCAGCGTAAACAACTCATTTAAACATACTATAACCAAACGTGATTCCAGTATGACACCTGTTACAACATATCAGGCGGTGGTCATTATTTGCAAAGCTGGGCAAAACAAATTCATCTGCTGCATCAAACTCCCCACCTGTATAATATACTAGCATGCCCTTAGCTGGATGACAAACTGGTAGACTGTTCATTTTATGGACAGGGGAAAACAAGTTCATCCGTTGCCTCCAACTCCCCACCTGTCCTGGCCACCTGTATAATATACTAGCACGCCCTTAGCTGGATGACAAACTGGTAAACTGTTCATTTTATGGACAGGGGAAACATCCTTGGGATCTAAAGCCGTCAATAAGAAGACCGAAAACTTCAAAGGACCTGTATCCCTGTAAATAATTTAAGTGCGCAGAGTGGCTTTCATGCGCAAAGCTCCGTTGCCGTGCTCAGCTTATGCGCTATTGAGTCTGTAACAACCCAGAAAACACAAAACGTTTTCGACATCATTCGCAAAAGGTTATATGTCGGGTTATATAAAGGGTATATTAAGAGTATAAAACGTTTTCATAACCTTAAAAAACATTTTGTGATAATCTACTGCTCAGCAAATGTTTTACAGAAAACGTTTAAATGGCGGGTTATATAAAGGGTATAAAAACGTTTTAATAACATTCCAAAAACATTCTTGAAAACTTGATACAAAATATTCTAAACAGAATGTTATTTTGGGGTTGAAAAAATATTTTGCAAAAAATGTTTGCCCAAAATATTTGCAATAACGTTTTAAAAACGTTTTCATGACCTTTATATAACCCGACATTTAAATGTTATTAAAAGGTTTTGAAAAATACATTTTAAGAACATTTCTGTGTTTGCTGGGTTCAAATATTTTAACATAATGTTATTTAAGTATTGACAAAATATTTGGCAAAAATGTTTGCAATAATATTTTAAAATAACATTTTTTTTTAACATTAAAAAATATTGTTGTAGTGTGTTTTCATACAAAACGTTTTACAACGTTATCATGACCTTTATATAACCCGACATTTTAATGTTATTAAAACGTTTTTACCTAAACTAAAAGCCAAAATATAACTTATTTAAAACGTTTTTAAAACGTTTTTGTGTTTGCTGGGAACCGCGCTCTGCTCATGAACATCCACTCTGCAATCCACATCCACCTTAAAACCTCGAAAGTACCTTATTCTCCGTTCTCTCAACACCAACCAGAAACAAGACATTTGCTAGAAGAAGTGAAGCTGCAAGATTGATGTGGATAATATTACGATCCGATGTCCGCAGAGATCTGACAAGTAAGAACATGCACCAATTAGTATTAACCTACATGATTTTACTAATTCGCTAATTACCAATTATGTTAAATAACTCGAGGCACACTAAAACATACCCCAACGACTTTTATTTAACTATACTTACTGAAACGATAGGAGTATTACCAAGGTTACCAATAACGCCACAATAGACATGGATCCCAAAAGCTTTGTTAAAATGTCCAGAATATCATCATGAATGATAGGCTTCTATAATAGAAAGAAGTAAAAGCAGGTAATAAGTAAAAAAGAAAGAAAGAAAGAAAGAAAGAAAGAAAGAAAGAAAGAAAGAAAGAAAGAAAAAAAGAAAGAAAGAAAGAAAGAAAGAAAAGAAAGAAAAAAAGAAAGAAAGAAAGAAAAGAAAAAGAAAGAAAGAAAAAGAAAGAAGAGAAAGAAAGAAAGAAAGAAAGAAAGAAAGAAAGAAAGAAAGAAAGAAAGAAAGAAAGAAAGAAAGAAAGAAAGAAAGACAGGAAGGATACAACATACAGAAATAATGAACTGAAATAGTAGATAAAAGAAAACAGGAAAGGAAACAACGAAAGGAAAGTAAAAACGCAAAAGAAGTAAATGAATGGAGGAAGAAAGGGAAGAAAGAGAGAAGGATTAATTTGACGAGTTGCAGCTCTTAAAATTGTTACCGCGTAAAATGCAGCGAAAACTTACCAGTAGGCCTATTGGGTACTCAGTAACCTGAAGCAAAATGGCAAAATTGGTTGTGTGCTTTGTGTGACATAAAACCGAATCATCATCTTCTCGGATTTTTGTTACTCCTCGTGATGAAAATATTCTTTATTTTAAACAACGAAAAAAGAATCCATAAATGTATCTAAATCATGGTCATTTACATAATACGAAGGAATAATATAAATCAAAATTGATTAGAGCTAATATATCATATTTACATAAAAAATGTGATCACCACATACTGACAAATCAAATATAATTATAAACCGATTAATTTGTTCTAAGAGGACTATGGATGGTGTCGTCAGGTACTATACGGAGGTTCAATGTTGTTACCCAACATTTTCCATTGATAATATAGGCCTTCAAGCCTGCCCTATCAAAATGCAAGCTCGAGATTCACCTACTTTGTAGATTAAGGCTAACAGTTCATAAAACTTTAAATTATGGTCATTTTTAACAGAATCAAATGTTGCATTTTGGAAAAAGCAGACTTTTCAATAATACAATCATTTTGATACAACCTGATTACCAGTTATCTGTTATTAGTCACTATGCGGAAATCAAAACGATATAGATACATCATGAAGCAACAAAGCAAACATAAAATCACATTGAATTGAATAAGGATATTATTTACCTTTCATTAGTGTCCCAGAACACGCAATTAGTTTCTACATGGGTGATGTTACCGAATGCACTAAATGTCTATTATTTTAAAGAGCGAAAAAATATAAAAACGACAGCAATAAGAATAGAGACAAAGCACATATTCGTCTATCTATTAGCTGTAGTTATTGATTGTTTTTGGATAGAATTAACAGGTTAGCCCCTTCCACTATCCAATGAAAATGGTAAAATAAGTCTGATCAATGACTATTGAACTTGAATACAATAACAAGTTTATTGTAGATACTCTACCTTGAGAGGTATATTCATGTCAGCTGCGTTTGAATGGCGAGTTCCATTAACAAGGAGATCAATGCTCAAAATGCCGCTGACCAGCTCTGACGAAATATTTCTCGCACTAAATCAACAGATGAAAAGATCAAGTATATTAATACTTTCATTTTTCACAAATATATTTAAAAACTTTACTCAAGGTGAAATACACATTTTCTCAGTTCTCATAAGAATGCACAACAATAACATACTATTTATTTAAGTTAACAAAATCTGCATCCTTAATGAAGAGCAAATAATATTCTTGCACATAAACGTGAATGCACATACAATCATTTACAATCAATAAAATACACTGATTTAGGCAATTCAATCTTCTTCTTGTTGGTGATTTTAAAGTTCTGTTGCACTCATTAGAGAGATTGCGATGTTCCATACGCAGCACGTGGACCGTACGTTTTCACGTACGTTTTTACGTACGTTAATACGGTGTTAAATATTGCTAGTCTCGGTTCCAAACTGGTTTGTGCTCATTCGTCACAAAGGAGAACAAGTCAGCTGGAATAAAGACTATAATATTTGATCTAATCTAATCTAGGTCGATAGAGGGCATAGTGATTGAAAAAATAACAGGAAGCTGACTAAAATTTTGACCTACATGCTGATTAAAGGTCAGCATTATTATAGGTTAATGAATGCGTCTTACTTGTTGAGAGTGAAATTGTACAAAATAATGCACGCGTACTGAGATGTTGATGCGTCTAATGCACGAGCCCCGAAGGGGGGAGTGCATTAGACGCATCAACATCTCAGTACAAGTGCATTATTTTGTATAATTTCTCGAGCAACAAAAAATGTTGGAAAAAACGAACAAATATAAATGCATCAACCCGCCAGAAAAATGAATCAATCCTACGCGATGCGAATGCGCGCGAAAGCACTGCGAGTAGTACGCGGACTGCGCGCCCGTGCAATTATACAATATTAATGCACTAAGCGTATTTTTCTAACGGCTTTTCTGATTGGCTATGTGGTTCTAAGAGTGTATGAAAAACATATATTTTGCTAGATTAAAGATCACTACATCCATACATCATGACTTTACTTTCAAAATGAGACTTTTTCGTCCTGAAAATTGGGCGCGTTGTATGGACTTAGACATGAGGTAAAATCAGTATATTTCAACGTAGCATCTGCGTTTTATTCTACGTTGGAATCCAATATGGGAAATCGCAAAGTCATTTTTTGTACGCAAAGTATCACACACATTTCAATGGGCAATCTCTGCGTTGCGTTTGAATATTGCGCTTAAATTTAGTCCATTTTAACACATCGCTGTACCTTTATTATAATGATTTGTTACAAACAAAAAGGATCATAATGACTGTCTTTAACATATTGTGAAATCGACAAATCTTGTGCACTTTCAACGATGTATCTACGTCGATTTCGCACGTGGAATATCTTCAAAAATAGCTAAATACGTGACCTCGCTTCGATACAGGAGAGTGGTTTTGAATAGATCAACGTACGTCGGATGTCTACGTTTGGAAATCGCAATAGAGACATTGCGATTTCCAAACGTAGACATCGGACGTATATACGTTGATCTACTCAAAACCACTCTCCTGTATCGAAGCGAGGTCACGTATTTAGCTATTTTTGAAGATATTCCACGTGCGAAATCGACGTAGATACATCGTTGAAAATGCACAAAATTGGTCCATTTCACACAGATTTGAGGTCAAAGGTCATTAAAGGGTCACTTCCGGTATATAACCAAATTCCTTCAAAAATTTTTATTAGCTTAGAAAAACAGGAGAGTGACGGTATGTGCACACATGCATTATGTTTACCTGATCTATATGTGGTATTTTTTTTTTACTTGGGGTCAAAGGTCATTAAGGGGTCACTTCCGGTCCAACACGAAAAACATTCAAAATGTCCCTTCTGTCACAAATAACATGGCAGAGTGATACTATGTGCATACATGCATTGACATAAGGCAATGCCTGTGGGGTTTTCGTAGATTTTGGGGTCAAAGGTCATTAAGGGGTCACAACACGGCTGTGTTCGTGGTCTTAGACCACAGCTAAGTCTAGTTCTTTCTTCTTCTGTCGACCATTACATTTGCTCTAGCACTGACATGCTTTCACCGATTTTGACCTAACTTGGTCACAACCATCACTGATCATGCCTCTACATGTCACATGAAATTCGTGGGGTCAAATGTCACGTAGGGATCACAGGGTCAAAAACGTGATTTCAACTCAAAATGCTACTTTTCCCACAAATTTCGCAGGACAGTAACGCCACTTGCACACATGCATTGTTATTACCCAGTGCCTATAAATCATACACAGATTTGAGGTCAAAGGTCATTAAGGGGTCACTTCCGGTATAAAACCAAATTCCTTCAAAAAATTTTATTAGCTAAGAAAAACATAAGAGAGTGACGATATGTTCACATATGAATTGTGTCTATCCAATGTATATGTGGTATTTTTTTGTTTGAGGTCAAGGGTCATTAAGGGGTCACTTCCGGTATAAAACGAAATAGCTTCAAAATGCTACTTCTCCCACAAATTACGTAGGACGGTGATGCAACTTGCGCACATGAATTGCTATTACACAGTGTCTATGAATCATACACAGATTTGAGGTCAAAGGTCATTAAGGGGTCACTTCCGGTATAAAACCAAATTCTTTCAAAAATTTTATTAGCTAAGAAAAACATAGGAGAGTGACGATATGTGCACACATGAATTATGTTTACCTAATGTATATGTGGTATTTTTTGTTTGAGGTCAAATGTCATTAAGGGGTGACTTCCGGTATAAAAGCAAATTCCTTCAAAAATTTTTATTAGCTAAGAAAAACAAAGGAGAGTGACGGTATGTGCACACATGAATTTTGTTTACCTAATGCATATGTGGTATTTTTTTGTTTGAGGTCAAAGGTCACTTCCGGTATAAAACCAAAAACATTCAAAATGTCCCTTATGTCACAAATAACATGGCAGAGTGATACTTTGTGCGCACATGCATTTACATAAGGCAATGCCTGTGGGGTTTTCGTAGATTTTGGGGTCAAAGGTCATTAAGTTGTCACAACACGGCTGTGTTCGTGGTCTTAGACCACAGCTCTCTTTTATATCAAACTTGTAAAACTGGAAAACCCTAGCTATAATTAACTCATTCTGTCACATTCGCCTTATTATAGCATCAAAGATGATTGATCCATAGGCATGGTAGGGAGATTTCCAAGATAATTATAGATATGACTGAATTTGTTTTTCTAATCACAGGGGATTCCCCATAAAAGCCATTACACACATGATTACTTGAAAGGGAGTTCCCATCTCTCCAGAACTAGCTTTAAATGATAAATTAAGATAAATGATCAAATTAAATTACGCAGGGCACATCACAATACTACTACCATTAATTGCTTCTATTTTACTTTACTACTTCCATTATTTCTACTACACTAGTAACAAAAAGAAGAAGAATAAAACAAGACTACAGTGTGTCCCTGAGAAAACTGTACCGTCCACAGTTGTTTGATGTGATCATTTATTATTTTTTTCTAACAAAACATTAAGATAATGTTCAATTCTAAATAATACCAACCGTTATCAAACTAAGCAACTGTATAATTATACACATATATTTTGTACATGATTTTAAATCCATTCCATGGGATCGCACATAATTATATTGCACGAATGCTCAGTTCTTATAGCACTATAAATGCAGACCATTGAATCCATGGTACGGATTAATAATCAGGTGTATCTGAAGAACAAAACGGTTAATTTTCAAAATTCAAATTTATATATGAAAGCTGTGATATTTTTTAATTGTATAAAGTATTCGGTCATGTTTTTTCGGGCAGTAAAATGCCAAAATAAAAAGTTCTTTTTATGGGTCACTGTACTACTGTGATATTGCTAGACACACCCCACAACCTTTCTGAGAGAAAAAAGTTTAAAGGTACCCAAAAAGGTCATTATTAGACAGATGAACTGTTTAAAAAGCCACCGCTTATCCATGTTCACTCTTTGGATAGAGAAAAGGGTCAAGATTTAGGAATTTGCACACTCTGCGCATGGGTTCGCCAGGATATCGGGTATATTTGCGCGTTGTGGCCGTGTTATATTGTTTCATATTACCACCGCTATGTTTTAAGAAATAATAAACGTTACGTACGTATTTTCACTGAACAAACGAGAAGACGAAAAAGCTTCTCCGTCGACTCCCGCTGCAGAATACACGGCTGACAAAATCTTTTTACCTAATATGCGAAAGACAAATAGGTACAAAATTCACGACGATGTTAGCCTGTAAGGGCGTCTACAATAAGCTGTAATCCGTGGTTTTACATACATGACAAACTTATTTTATCATCTATCCAGTGTCGTTATGAATTAAAGAGTAATGACTGTTTAAGAAAGAAATTCATTGCTTAGAATCACTAGGCTTATAATAATACTATAATAATGGTGGTCCAGTTTGTAACAGAATCTTCTGCGTTCTTATTAACACGAACTTGTTCATTCTAACATAACTAGCATACATGTATTTAGTTACGAAGTTATGACCTTTCATAATGACACTTGTGAAAATGTATTTTATTGTTGTGTGTGTGTGTTTGTTTGTTTTTGGTTTTTTTATTCATTTATTTATTTATTTATTTATTTTTGCCTGGGTCTTATTTTACAATTGCCACCCTGGGATTATGTCACATATATTACCTCTCGGTAGGTTTGATAATTCACTACCAGTAATGGACACCGCATATTTCAAGCTTATATTGTGGTCCTCACTACCTCCAATAATCTCAACGTCTTTTTCTTCATCCGAGATACTCCTTGAAGTGGCAACTGCACGGGAAACAAGATAAACATTATTATGTGCCCTATTCCTGCAAACCAGGAACATGGACAGGCGTGGTGCAGTGCAGTTAGATAGTCCACAGCGTCATCATCCCTATATCTTCGTGTCAAAAATTACCGTGATAGTACGATGAATCCTCTCATTTTTCAACAGCTACGCATGGATATTTTGTTCGAGATAGGCCGAGCGACTCATGCTAAGCATACCATTTACAGACGATATGAGATTCCACAGAGCCTGCCACACAGTTTGTATTCTATGTTATCAGTATGATATAGTATATGATCAATATCCCATATAGTATTTCTATTACAAGAAAATTTGATTTGTTGTCAGGTAAATCCAAGGTTTTATTTTTAATACACTAACTGGAAATTAAATACACTAATTAGCGGGGACCGGTATTTTGCTGTGGATATGTTTTACTGCATTTTATAAGTAACGATTTTGAAATCAAAGTTAAAATTGTGATATATCCAACTGTTTGAGAAACGAATTATATAAAGGAACACGTGTAAGATCCAGGTGCTGTATCTATAATACAATGTACATTATCGACTTCCTTTATCTGCGTCAATAATAGAATATCGATTTCAATCGAATTGAATACATGTCTCCATTTTGAGTTTGTACTACACCACTGAGCGATCAAGCGATCGATTTCTAGCCAATCAGATATGCCTCCTTTTCTTGCGTTCGGTAATACCAATCGCCCGTCGCACACCAACGGAGTATTAAGTTTATATTGATAACACTGGGTGTCGACACTGTGTAGTCCTTTCTGGTAATGGCAGTATCTGCAGTAGATTCGGTAGATTTCTTTCCTTTGTCAATGTATTGTTGGATTTTTATGACAAATTCATTATAATTAGTTTGTTTTAAATTTGTATGGTTCTTTTTGATTTGCATCTTTCATTATGGACACGAACTTCCAGTTTCTGCGTGGTTCATTTAGAATTGGGTAAATGAGCCATCAGAGTACGTCGTCCTTAGGACTAGACTCGTTAAACCGCCGGTCCCGTGTATATACAGTTATAGCTATATAAACATCTCAAAAAAAAGTAACTAACCCCCCTTAAATAATGACCATTATTCAAAAACGGGTGATTGTATTACAAATCTCTGCACATTTGACACCTCATTTATAGCAATTGACTAAATATTGACGTCACCGCGTACATTTAAATCAATGTAGCCCAAGATTTGAAAGTTGCAGTAAATTCTATTGATTTTGCATTCAGTGTAATGGAAGGAAATCTGTGTAATGATATCTGAGTGTTTTTGTATTGTAAAAATGTGTAAGTGCAACTTTCAAATCTGGACCTCACTACATTAAATTAACCGGTGTTTTATTGTTTTATGGGCTATCGTATCAAATGAGGTGTCAAAATGCGTACAAATAAATTCTGCTTCCAACGCATTTTACAGATTTGAAATACAATAGCCCTTTTTTTAATAATGGCCTTTTTTTGAGATGTTAACATCGCAGGAGTATGGTATTTAACCTTGACTGTTTCCAATCCATCCCGGTTTGTTCATGGGCAACTAAATTGAATAAATTAACACGGATGAACCAATATCATCTTTTGAGATTTTGATACAACTGGATACCATTTTTGTCAAACTTTACGGTTCTACTGGACAAACATAAAAAGCATTTAAAATAAAATGCGACATCAACACTCACTTATTTCAGTGACTGTCAGACTGATCTGTTCTCCTACAGGCAGATGTTCTCCCAATGCACTGTTCATAATAGAAAACGCTTCAGAAATTTTGATTCGTCTATCTATCTCCTGAAAAGTAATCGTATTGCAATGAGATTTAGCAAATTCATTTTAATCTTGTTGAACGACTGAGAGTAGCAAGTTGGAAGTGACGAATGTGTTTATTTTGTAATAAATGTAGGAGCCGATGCAAAGAAACAAACCAGAAAACAAATCTCAGTGCATTGTGATTTTCATGTGGTATTTCCGGCTTGACTGAGGTTAACGTACATAAAAACACACACCAAAAATTTATGTGAAAGTAGACCATTTATTTTAGACACCCGATTTGTCTATTTTGATAGCGGCTTTCCAACCATGAATATTTAATGTCAGATGATTAGGTAGCATAAGAAAATACTATTAGAAAAATTAGAATAAGAAAATACACTTCCGTTTGTAAACAAAGGCAAGGACAAAATGTGTTTGTTGACCTCAACAATGGGACATCCCCGCTCGGGATGCAATATTTTTTCCGTAGTTAACATTTGCGTCCCATTCATAATGTACATTTGTATTATGAGGCTAGATTCCACATAATGTCATTATTTTGTCCTCTTACTTAACAAAAAGAAACGAAATATATTATATTTCCAATTCTACCAAGAATCGACCGCGGCTCGAACCAATAACCTATGGAACCATAGTCCAGACGCCAAACCACTGTACTACGAGTCGTTCTGCCAGAAAGGCGTCTGTTTATCATACAAACACACGATATAGTATTACTTGTATATGACCAACGAATACGTATATAATCAGTAATGAACCGTAACCCTAAGACCCTGACCCTAACCCTAAGTCTAACCCTACGATAACCCTAATAAGCGGGACACCACGTATACAGTTGCTTAAACTGGCTTAAATGTTAACTACTGTCAAATAGTTCGCACCCGTGATACACGAAAATTACACAGATACGAACAGTGTTCAACTAATGTCCATTATAGTCGAGGATAGAAACCATTGACGAAATGCATTAGTATACTGATATTCACGGTCGTAGACCTACTGTGTGATCAGTGGTCACCCCGGGGGTGGGGGCACTCAACTTAAATTTTGGTAGGGGGTGCGGCGCGGCGCCGAACTTTGGGAACTAAGAACTGATTTTCGGGCAAAATAGGGCTTGAAGAACTGAAATTAGGGCCAAATTATAGGCTGTTGAGCTAAAATTATTTCCAAATTTGAGCTTAAAGAGCTACAATTGTCAGAGTTTGAAGCTCAAAGAACTGGACCAGATCCAAATGTGGGGCTTAAGGAACTGCCGGAGAGCCTGAATAAGGTACCCTTGAGCGCCACACATACACGTACCACCTTAACCTGTGGGTGCCCCTCCCCCCCCCCCCCCCCCCCCCCGGTGGTCACTTTTCCTTGACTATATCTAAAACTAACATTTTGTGATAAAGCAAATCAATTTTTGGTCAGACATCTTACAATATTACTTTAAAAGGAAGTCCAAGAAAATACCAGAGCTTAATTAATATTAGATCAACCAGCTAGGGTAACCATGGTAACGCACCTCCAATACGGCAGTTTGTGGAACGACTTCATCTAAACCAGCAAAGATAACCTGTTATGACATGCGCAAACAGAAAAATGAATGAATGAATGAATGAATGAATGAATGAATGAATGAATGAATGAATGAATGAATGAATGAATGAATGATATAAAAATAATGAATCAATCAATCGATCGATCAATTAATCAATGAACTAAATCATCGAATAATAAGTTAATCAATGAATAAATAATGAGTGATGAATGTTGATTAATTAATTAATTTGTTAATTGGTTGTTTGATTAATTGATTAGTAACCTTATTAATTAATCAGTTAATTTCGCGAACGAACTCATGAATGGAAAGTCAAATTGGTTTTGATATTGTATGTTCAGTCTAAATCAATCAAATCAAATCAAATCAAATTTATTTCCATGTCATATTACAAACATAAACATTATACATGTAAGTCAGTACATTGGTTAAATTATATTATATTAATGAAGAATGAGACAAAAATAGTGCAAGTTATTTTGTTATCATGAGCGACATGGAGGAGCCGTTCGAAAGCCCACAGGGTGAGTCAAAAAAGTGCAATAGAGAAAAGAAGCCATTTTTATTTAAGAACCGAGTTGAACTTTTTATGTTTTAAAATATTTTATATATGGTATATCCATCAGTGACCTTGTGTGAAAAAATTAAGGAATTAGCATTACTGTTTTGTTTTTATGACACATTTTATAGCGCTACACAATTTTAATGTTTGTCCAAGAGACATCTAAAATTTGAATGTCGGCCCACTCTGTGTAAGGTAGATTTGGAACAACTCCACTTTCTTAACCTCATTGGCATTGAAATAAAATGGAGCACCCAAAGTGTTATTGCCCTTGGTCTTGTTTAAGGAGAAGAAACATTATTTGTAGTTATTTTCATTTTACCTTTACTTTTTAGATGTTTATTATCTATCAAAAGCTTACAAATTTGTAGGCGGGTTTTTCAAATGTCAAAATGATATGCGCGCAAATTGAAGTGGAGTTATTTACAAATATCCAATAAGTTGGACATATTGGGATTAAAAAACTGGAATTGGAGTTAAAGTAATGTCAGAAAGTTTGTTTGAACTGAAAAAAGATATTGAAATAACGCAAAAATCAACCTTATTTAAGTTAAAGTCAGTTTCAGATCTGGTGCCTTTACTGTGCACTGTGTGCTCTCATTCAAAATACATGGTACCTCGTGGACAAATAACGAAATTGGGTATCGCAGCAAAAGGACTCATTAAAATTAAAAGGTAGTCGCGATTCACTTCATAATTTCACAGAAGGTGGCCATTGAGTGTGGTATTAATTTATAGAATTCTTCAATATTGGGAAAGTTCGACTTGGTTCTTACATAAATATCGATTCTTTGCTCTATTGCAGTTTTTTTGACTCACACTGTATTTCGCGCAACACAACTATAAAATGGTTTTATGAGGTAATACAAGCTAACGTACCTGTCCAAATTCTTCGAGTTCTTGCAACTGTAGATCATTAGACGTTTCCACTTTAGATTGGTAGGCGTTTATTTTTGCTGTCAATTTCTCCACCCGTTCTTCAAATGTGTCTAATGACGTTTGAATAGATATCAAAAGAATTATCAGTTCTGGTCAGTTTTAGTGATATATTTGGGTTACTCCAAAACACACACACAAACACAGTACCCATTATTTCCTATAACATTGGGGTGCATCACAATCTTCTGGGTGTGCCAGTTGGAAATAACAAAGGGTTCGTCGATATTACCATATTTGCCTGAAGGACGGATCTCAGTATGTGGTAATGTGACTAAGATTAAACTTGCTTCACTTCAAATCTTGCTTATCTGCATATTTTACAGTATTGGATTTACATAATGTGTAAATGTCAATGTGTCAAATATTTCATATTCTGTGTTGATATATCCAAAATATTCAAATATATATATTAATACACAATGTACATTGCATTATAATATTGTTATTTTTGTCTGATAATACTCGTATGTTCAAAATTGTATTCGATTTCTCAAGAAGTGGTATCTGCAGCCAGAAACATGCCCAAATTTGGTTTGAAATCTTAGTGCTTTCGTAAATTTTCAAGGGCCCGAACTAAATTTTTTGGAAAATTTGAATGTTTCACTGTTACATACTTGTGGTATGTTGTAATATTAATACAGACTACCAATAATCAATAACAGTGATTGATTCCCGGAGGGGTTCTCCTGGCTGAAGGTATACGAGGATGTGCCACGGTTTTGGGGTACCTTTTCAGCAATTTTGGTATATCGATGGGTGGGTTTTCAGTGGAGACCAATTCGCATTTGGGAAAATGTGCCCCTAAAAGCGTCCAATTAGGCCAAATTTGGGTGCATTTTGGGGTTTTTTTGTGAAAAATTGGTGTACTGATGAGTGGCAAAAACAGCAAAAAGTAGGTATAGAGAAAGTCAGCATCTGCGTGGCACATCCCCGTATTTTTTTCGAAGAACACCTCATTTCGGGGGATTGATTCCTCTGTTCAAAACTGTAAATAAAAGATCCTCCTCTCGATATAGTCTACATATTAGTTTCATCATGCTAATCGTTTATGTATATCTTGCTTCTGGATGATCTCCACGAGTACCGATGGCTTGAGTGTAAAGAAAACATTATACTAGAGACGATTTCTAGAACTTTTATTTTCTACTTGACGACTCATTGGACTAGAGTTTAACGAAAGAACACAGTGGGGCGAAAATGGCCATAAAGCTTTAGTTTTGCACCCGCCTCCCCCCTTCCTTCAGAACACACAAAAATCCCCACAAAATTGTCCAATTCTAGAAACATTTTTAGACTGTTGCCACCCATTGGAAGTCATGTTGCGCGCCACTGTTTCTAGACTAACATGTTTTACCTTCACAACCAAAGAGTTCAAAGCGCATGCTGATATGTTGTATCCACGCTGTAGGGCCTATTCTGATGTAAGACGTTGTAGCTGGTGTAGGGAAAAGATTGGTGACGACAGTATTTTGATCGGTGTTTCCAATAAATATCTGTGATAAGGAAATGAAGGGATTTCAATATTAATGAAACATATTGGCATATAGATCACGAAGACAGTAAAGCTGTTTATGACCCCTTAGTGACTTTTGCACCCAACTCAGTGCTATGCTAGATGATATTTGTGATAGAAGAAGCATTTTGATGGTATTACGTCTCAGACAGGAAGTACCTATGGATTTGACCAAATATGTTTGTAGTCATAACACTTTTTGAGAATTTTTGAGACTGCATTATTATTATGCGGGCTCATTTGTTAAAAAATTATCTTTGGATCTGAGTTGTTAACCATACACACGCATCGAATTGTTACAGGGTGAGTCAAAAAAGTGCAATAGAGAAATGAATCCATTTATTTAAGAACCGAGTTGAACCTTTTAGGTTTTAAAACATTTTATATTATGATATATCTATCTGTGACCTTGTGTGAAAAAATCAAGGAATTAGCATTTACCGTTTTGTTTTTATGACATAGCGATACGCAATTTTAATGTTTGTCCAAGATCATAGCAATCGGCCAAAATTGTTTAAAAAGTGGCTGAAAAGAACAAAAAATTGGTAATTTTGCCGAAAGGTGAGGGGACACGTCCATGGTCAAATTATGTGTTTACTGAATCTGTATGACTAGGAGAATAGTTTGGTGTGGTTTAAAGCTAGTATAAGAATTTGACGCCTGAATAAACTTTGATGAGCTTTCCCCTTCGGAGCCAATCAAATTAGACCAAAGTCTATACTTTACGCCAAAGTGCACAATGCTTCACCATTCTGCAGTACTATAAAGAACTTTGTTGGTAGTGTGAAAGACAGGTACGTAGTACTTCAAGTAGGCAATAATTGAAGATAGAAACTCACCATATCACTCTGATTGTATGGTTGCTGCACAAACTTCCAATTGCTCCCATCATTACTATATTGAACTTTGAATTTGGTCACCCATTGTAGACGGTCAAATCGCCCTTGAATTAACACACCAGTAACCCATGTTGGACCATCTAGAGCTGCCTGGATCCATTGGTTTTGGTCATTGATAGCCGCACACCATGCTCCAGCAGTACCTGACTGCAAAATGCGGTTCAGACGAGCATTGTTAGCCCCGTAGTATTTTATGTTGTTGACTGCTTCGGAGGAAACTGTGAGTTGGCTGTTACTAATTCGCCCATCCTCCACACCAAGACGATTTGGGCAGGTGGTTTGAGCTAGTAATAATTATTGTTAATGATATACAAGAATAATATTATTTGTAACTTACAAATGATTTGTAATTGAGTTTTGTTGCGCATATTTGAGCGTTATACATGTACAAAACAAGAGTAAACTGATGAATATTTTAAGTAGCTCATGTTATGTGCCTTAATATTTTAGAAACTCATTTGAAGCTATTGTAGGAAGTGCTTGGATTAATTGTGATAAAGTTTATAATTTGATCTTGAGTCACTGAAATTCCAGTGTAGTAACTGGATTACTTGCCCCTATAACATGTATAATATGCATAACTTTGGTTACCAGTGTGTTATTATTTTTTGAGAAAAATTCAAAAATAGTCATAAATTTATCAAGGGGTGTAGTTCCACCTTAAACTACTACATAAGCTTTGCTTCAATACAGTCTACAAGGGAAGATATGGCCAATTGTGTAAAGAATTAAATTCTAAAATAGAAGTGTTGTGATTGGGACCTGCTTGAGATATATCTTTGTATAATGCTGCACAGTGTCGACACCGTGTATTATAAAGATTTTTTCCTATAACTTAATACTCCGTTGGTGAGCGACGGGCGATTGGTATTTCACCGAACGCAATAAAAGGAGTCCTATCTGATTGGCTAGAAATCGATCGCTAGATCGCTCAGTGCTGAAGTACAAACTCAAAATGGAGAGATGTATTCAATTCGATTGAAATCACTATTCTATTAATGACGCAGATAAAGAAAGTGACATAGTGTGTCAATATCTACATTGTATTATAGACTTGTGATTTAATATTCTCTACAGCACCTACACGTGGTCATTTATATAATTGTAATTCTAAAAAAAAATCACAATTTTGATGAACGATTTAAAAATCGTTACGGATAAAATGCAGTAAAATATATCCGCAGCAAACAGCAATCGCCTCTAATTAGTGTATTGCATTTTCAGTTAGTGTATTGGAAACAAAACCTGGGTTCTTGTAATGGCAACACCATATGGGGTACTGAGCTGGCGCAAATCGTAAAAACGTGTAGAAACTCTGTGGTATCTCATATCGTGTAATTGGTATGCCTAGCCTGAGTCGCTCGGCCTATCTCGAACAAAATCGCCAAGCGTAGCTTTTGAAAAACGAGAGGATTCGCCGTACTATCACGGCAATTTTTGACACGAAGATATAGGGATGATGACGCTGTGTGCTGCTACTTATCAGCAAGCCGGCCAAATGACTGACCTTGTTATAGACTCTTAATATGTTATAAAGCATACAGATAAAATACTGGTTGGTTTAACAGCTGGTCAATACATAATCTGACATGGCACACAGACTATGGAGTGATATACCCATTATTGATTACGCGCGGCTATTAAAAGCACAGCTCCTTTGCGTGTAGGCTATAGCACAAAAACGATAAATAATAGAATGTTTGGAATTTTTTAACTAAAATACTTGATAACTTGAAAACTGAAAACTCGATTAATTGATCGTTTGAAAGCCATTTCACATATTCATCAAACTTCTCAAAGCAAATAGTTAGTTTGGCTTTAATAGTGGTAATGCATTGGGTTTCAGAACAGCGAGGTCACGGGTTCGATTCCCAGCTTTGCCTACTTTTTTTTCAAGGCTGGGAAAAATTGCAATTTCTGAACTGCTAACTTATTTGGCGCGCAATCTGAGCTATTCCTTTCATAATGGCTGTGTCTCTTGCAGGCACACTCCCTCTGGAATCCAAACCAGGTTCCTACCCTTTATACATCCCTTAAATATAAACAAAGTTAAATGATCAAATTAAATTACTAGATATGATTCAGCCGGGTGATTCATTTTTTAGGCAATATTTGTTCATTTCATATTTTGCCATTTTATCTTAATATTTATACATACATATACATACATAAAGATATTTATAAAGCGCTGAACAAGGAGAGAAAGAATGGAATAAAAAAGAAACACAGAAGGAACAAGAAAAAAGCTAACTGAAAAGGTGAGTTTCCTATTGGTTGCGATACATCCTTTGATGGTACCTTCAGGCCCTGAATTCTCAGTTTAAGAAATTTATAATTTTAAATTAATGCACCGGTTGCATTGTTTATTTTATCATGGTGATGACATAGCCAAATGGTTGGCATGGATGCAACAAACGTATTCATTTTTGCAGCCGATATAGGTCATTAAGTACCTCTTCTCTAAGTTGATAAAAATGAAAGCCGCTATATCATTAAGATAAGTGATTTCATCAATATACTTGAGATACGATAGTAATTAAATCAACAAGTAGTATAATTTATTAATGCCATGACCATAAAGACAAAATAGATGACATGATCCGACTCTATCAGGCCAAATGTAGTGACTATAAAATTGAAATACGAGTAAAAATGTGATGCAAGAACTTGTAAAATGCATACGAAAATTGGCATTATAAAAGCTCATAACTTTTTTTTTTAAATTATGATGAGCGAATATAACTTTGAAACTATTTCGTTGTTAACATAATTAACATACTATGTTTGAAGAAGTACTCCTATTATGACGTCATAGCGATATTGTATGGGGAAAGGTTGCACTTATTTTGGTATCACTGGATAGAGGAAACGATGATGTTTATAATTAAAAACTAGGCTCTGTAGTTTTGGGGATAACGAGTGATAGCGTTGCGCAATCTGCTGTTTAGTCATTAGACCTTTTCAGAGAAACCTGACAAGGATAGCTTTATATAAGTACGTCAATGTTTTAGTGAGCTGTTAGCTTCCATCTTTGCTTTTTGCAAAGCAATTTAATACATGGAAACCTAAATATGTGGTCTTATATTACCTGGGAACCAAGGGAGAACAGTGCCAGTGCATTGATTGGTCTTCCCAGGTTAATAAATAAATAAATAAATAAATAAATAAATAAATAAATAAATAAATAAATAAATAAATAAATAAATAAATAAATAAATAAATAAATAAATAAATAAATAAATAAATAAATAGATAAATAAATAAATAAATGGGTAAAGTTCAGCCTCGTACGTGTTCTTCCCCCGTTTGAAGCGTACGTGTTCTCCCCCGTTTGGCTGATGACGTAGGTAAATGAAGCGGACACTATACCATGCTCTCATCATACAATAACAATCACTTTGACAAGTTTGACATTAGCAACAATGAGTACTACCATTTACCATAACAATGCTGCATAACAATATGCACACTAGTGTTCTCATTTCGCAAACAAAGCCCACACAGTATTGTTACTATGCATTTCATCCAACTGTAACTATAATAACTACATGAGTTTGTGGACTTAATACGGTTTATATGCTAGTCTCAGATGAAATTCTAAGCTCAAATTATTTATTTTAGGCCTAATATTTCTCATGATATTGATATACATGTGAATTGTAATATCACAATTTACTAATATATAAAAAAGAAGCGGCTGATATTATCCATATGTTTAAAAACCATTAAATTTGTAATACTTTTTAGAGTTTTTTTCTTCTGTGAACAACAACAGTATACGTTCTGTCCATTAAGAGCCTTTATAGTCCCTTTTCTGAAAGCGGGCATATCTCATTTCATGACGTCACCGTTTTTCTAGGCCAAATCTGTCTCGTTCGAAGGAACTTACCACTTGAGGTTTTTTTGCGGAATATCAATTTTAAACGTCTTATTTTCACAAAAAGGGAGTCATTTTCATTGTCCTTATAATTATTAGCTTACCAATGATATGATGTTGTTTTTGCAATAGACCTGCCCTTCAAAACGATTGTAACACTTGCCTGTCTTGTAGCAATGCCCCAAACAGCTATGACGACCCGCTTCACAAGAAAGAAAGAACGAAAGAAAGAAAGAAAGAAAGAAAGAAAGAAAGAAAGAAAGAAAGAAAGAAAGAAAGAAAGAAAGAAAGAAAGAAAGAAAGAAAGAAAGAAAGAAAGAAAGAAAGAAAGAAAGAAAGAAGAAAGAAAGAAGGAAAGAAAGAAAGAAAGAAAGAAAGAAAGAAAGAAAGAAAGAAAGAAAGAAAGAAAGAAAGAAAGAAAGAAAGAAAGAAAGAAAGAAAGAAAGAAAGAAAGAAAGAAAGAAAGAATGAAAGAAAGAAAAGATGAAAATTCAATTACTACCCATCTTACCTGCGGTTGTTTCTGCTGTTGTTCGTAGGACCAGCAGATTCAGCCAAATAACGCCAAAAAGAGAGCGAAAAAGTATCCTCATGTTGGCCAAATTATCAGATCTTCATGTTGCTTGATGCTGTTCCTCAAACCAACAAATCGCTATTTAGAATGACGAAACTGCGTTGAAAGCATCTGCAATATTCTGTATCGGGGGAAGACTTTTATATTTTCATTACCGATCGATGCTGAAGACACTTGTTATTTTATGCTCTCCACGCGTTGATACTTGAATCCACCCCCGGATCATAATCGAGTAATAGCGCACATCGTCATCATCCCTATATCTTCGTGTTAAAAATTGCCGTGATAGTACAGCGAATCCTCTCGATTTTGTTCGAGATAGGCCGAGCGACTCATGCTAAGCATACCATGACTATCATATGAGATACCACAGCGTTTCTATATTCTACACATTATCACTATTTGTGCATGCTCTAGTACCCCATATGATGTTTCTATTACAAGAAAAAAAAATAGTTTTCAGGTAAAACCAGGGTTTTGTTTCCAGTACACTCACTCGAAAAGCAGTACACTAATTAGTGGGGCCTTGCAGCTTGCTGTGGATATCTTTTACTGTATTTTTAAAGTAAAACATTTGAAATCCAAAGTAAAAATTGAGATATATTTAATTTTGAGAATGACAATAATACTTTATAGGTATAAAGGAACGCGTTTAGCCCATTCAGTTAAGTTCCAGGTGTACGTCCTATAACACAATGCATATGTAAACTTTCTTTATCTGTGTCAATAATAGAATATTGATTTCAACGGAGTATTGAGCTGTATGGAAAAAAATATTTATAATACAGGGTGTTGACACTGTGTAGCGTTGCCTAGCGTTACCACACAAGAAAAAATATTTTTAATATTATATATGTTATTAGATTATAGGTACTGTATTTTAAAAAATGGAATAGTATTCACAAAAAATTATATTAAATATTATCCGTTTTCTTTACTTGTATCTGTAATAATAAAGTAGCAAGCACAATTTGATTTCCAGTGAGGCACGGTGGTTGTTTGAAAAAAAATCGATCCCTAGTCAGATAAAAAAAAAAGAACTTCACCCACTAGTCAGACGTAAAAAAATACCCAAACAACTCAGTATAAACGTACACATTAAAATTGTCTCCGAAGGCGGTAAAAAAAACCTTCCATGCCCCAAATATACAAAATTTCCTGCTAGCTGCACTTACAATGTATATATATATATATCTAGACCATTTTGAAATGGTCTAGATATACATTGTAAGGTTTGCAAATTGTTGTATATCCCAAAAATTTGATATGCACTAAATTATTCATATTTACCATGACAACTGTAAAAGCGACTACGTACATCATTATGATTGTGTTTTCCGCAATATATTTGCAGATATTAGGACACGGTACAACGATTTATCAAAGAGCTGAGTACTTAATGCTTTAACGTAAATCATGATGCACTTATGGTCCGTGGCAAGCCCGATTCGACCTTTGTGGCATTAAACCCAGTTAACAGGAAATTAATCCAGTAAATCGATTCAATAAAGCAAATAAGCTCATGCATTCGATCACTAACGGCAACCAGCTTCGGTCGATTACCCCAGCTGCAGCGTGTGTAAACTCTAATTTGCATAGAGGCTGTACGTGAAATTATTGATTGGCTCCAAACAAAGGATTTGAACCGGTGCACGTAATCATGGCGCAGTGCAGTCCATTCAATCAATGTTGTCATCAACCTATTTGATCGCAGTGCATTGTTATGTGTGTGAGACGAACTGTCGCGGTTGATTGCAATCAAACAAACGATGTCTTATGTATTACTTTGTTCCGTGATGAAAATCGTGATGTTTTATTTAATCACTCTCGAAAAATGTATTTCTTTTGTAGGCCTATTACTTTGTTTTGTGATGAAAATCGTGATGTTTTATTTCATCACGCTTTAAAACAAACGATTTCTTATGTATTACTTTGTTTCGTGATGAAAACCGTGATGTTTTATTTCATCATCACGCTCTAAAACAAAAGATTTCTTGTGCATTATATTTGTTTTGTGATGAAAATCGTGATGTTTTATTTCATGACGCTCTAAACAATAATTATAGTTACATGCATTTCAAGAAAAAAATCTTATTAAAACGGTAGGCCCTATGTTGTTTAGAAAAAATGTAGAAAGTGATGATGATGATGATGTCGATGATGATGATGATGATGATGATGATGATGATGATGATGATGATGATGATGATGATGATGATGATGATGATGTCTCCAAAAGTGTCCCGGTTTTTTGTTCTTGCCCTAAATCGTGCGTATCTATTAATAAGGCACTTCAATAATCAATAATCAGTCCCGTGACGGCCTCCACTAACTAGCTACTAACTTGGGTTATGGGCCCTGATTTTCATGTTCACTGTCACTTACTCATCAGCGAAGTACGACCCTTTGTCAATTACCTACAGTACCAAATTTCGGCATACTATTTAAAAAACTCATCATGATGATCGAACAGAGAGTACTTTAAATGTAGCTTGTACCGTTTTCGTGTGGCATTCTTCAGAAATGAGCGGTCCGTTTACCAAAATTTTCGGTCAAATCTCCATTCAATTAACACGGATTTGGCTAGCTATGGCTTGCCCTCACTCACTGTTTTACCAAAGTACGAATATTTCTGAACATCTAACCTAGCTGTAATTTTAGGTCATGTTAGAGAAATATATTTGCTAGAAGTTTTGAGAGTACTTTTAATATTGGTCGGTTATTTTTTCACACATTGACGTTAACTAGGCAAATGCCTATCCTTTTAACGTGGCACGATTTGTAGAGGTCACAGCTCAATGGTGAGAGCACTGTGTATTGTGTATAGGAAAACGGACAGTAACTGCAGTATGCTATACACTCTTCATAAAAAGTTACTCAATGTTGAGAAAAAAGAAAAAAGTGAACAACGAATGATTCTAATGGAACTCAGTGTTGATTAAATTGGACTCTAATTATTGTACTCAAAAATTGTACTCAATTTGGAACTTAATCAATAATTGCAAAGTTCCATTTATTTATTTTTCCTTTTTTTTTTTTTTTTTTTGCTCTGTTCCCCTTTTACTCAAATTTAGTACTTTTTATTTAGAGTGTAGGTAATGCGATCTGATCCATTAAGCAGCAATGATCAAATTGTGATGCAGCTGAAAATGTGAAGAAAAAAGTAATGAAACATATAAGATAGTTTTGGCATTGTAACAGGTGATAAAGACCGTGCGGAAACACGTGATAATGATGTCTTGGAAAGTAATTTCCGAAAGAGAACGCAGTGAACATTAAACATTATGTATTATGTTAAATAAAACGTATTTTAGGAATATAATTAGGAACGACACAGTACTTAGTATGTGATTTACTTGTGGGAAGTAGATGTTCATCCCATGCAGCAATCAGAAGGTGAACAGTCTGCTTCACAAACTAAAACACACCATCTGCCATGTGATTTACTTGTATATACTGTGTTTTAGTTTGGGAAGTATATAGACGTTCATACCATGCAGCAATCAGAAGGTGAACAGTCTGCTTCACAAATTCAAAGGACTATTATAGCGGATATTAGGGGTAATTTAGTGAAAATCTTAAAAGTGCTGCTACTCCTTTAAATTGCATGCTATGACCACCAAACTTGGTCAGAAGAACCACTGGCCCAAGGGTCAACCCAAGGTCAAAGGTCAAATGAGGTTACATGTTAAAATCTGAACATCTTTGTGTAAAATTTGATAGAACGGCTATCATTAGGCACGGTGACCTACATTTATAGTAGACACGCCACAACTTGAGGTCAAAGGTTAGATCGAATTCAAAGTTGCTCCGATTGGTCTGTAAGTCGGGGATAACAATCCCCGGCACTTGGGGAGTATTAAGCGGCAAAGTTCAACTGAGGTCAAAGGTCAGGTCAAATTTGAAGCTGCTCCAATCGGGCTGTAACTTTAAAATGACACTTGGGGGAGTATGAAACCGTAAAGGTCATCTGCGATCAAAGGTCAGGTAAAATTCAATCATGCATGCAATTGAATATATGAATACAAAACCCACCCAAGTCCATACGTTGGCCAAATTGAGTTAAGCATGGGAAATTGTTGCTATACATAGGCCTGTCATCTGTTTGAAAGAACAACTCAAATTAATCATCTGTGTCTATTGAGCATGTGAGAAATAGCATGTATGAAAGAACCACCCAATTCCGTGATTTCAGTCTTGTAACACATTGATTGAAATCCAGTATGTCTAGAAGTCCACTTGTAACACATTCATTGCTGGAGAGTGACTTTTGAAGAAAAAATGGGTTTAATAAAGGAACGTGTGTGGTTTATATTACATGGCAGAATGCTTATCAACATTATTCATACCTGTGTGCTTTATTTTGTATTATCTTACTAGTTGTAATCTCATTCCAACGTTTTTGTATTTGTATATGATTCAAAAAACCACCCAAGTCCAAAATTTAAAATGAACCCTACAAAGTCCCTGAAATGCTAATCGTCATACTTTATACAGTTTAATCCACTCTCGTTGCACGTAAAACTTACCATATTGACCAGGTAAATCTAACTTAAGGAATAAAAATGATACACAGGTTTTTCTCTCAAAATCACTTCCCATGGACTTGGGTGGGTTTTGTATTCATGTATTCAATTAAAGGGCTGCATCTCAGGTTTCAAACAGTTGATAAAAAACTCCAACAAGAGTCACCGCTATTAGCAAGTCGGCTATTGACCATGTTATATATAATAATATGTAAAGAATTCAACAGTATGGTGCCATTCCGTACGATGTAAGTGACCATTATATCATTTAATGTGCAAAAAACCATATTAAAATTAAGACAAACTCCCATAAAGGGATTCAGATTCACTGCTTTGAAAAGTTCAGTAAGGAACACTTTGTAGAAATGTTAAATAATGTCAACTGGTCTCCTGTTTATAGGTCTGGTAATGTGGATGGAGCATGGCTGTCTTTCCGGGATTTATTTTCCATTATCTTAGATAAGTTCGCATCAAAAATCAATCTGTGCACTGGATCACTGCTGAGAATTTGGTGATACAAGTACCAATCAAGCAGCATCCTTACATAGTCAATCCATTGAAAATGGAACATCTCAAAAATGAGATCAATTATATGCTATACAATGATATGGGTACATGGCGTTAGTCCGACACGCCGCTAGTCCGACACGCCGCTAGTCCGACAACACAAATTCCCTATACTTAGAGGTGCGTCAGTCCGAAAATGAAAAGCACGGCGCTAGTCCGAAAAAAGCATGCGCTAGTCCGAAAATGAAAACCACTGCAACAGTCCGACACGCCGCTAGTCCGAAATTTATTTATGAAAACCACACCGCTAGTCCGACAAAAATTCGGACTAGCGGCGTGGTTTACATAATTTTTAAAAAACACGCCGCTAGTCCGAATCTGAAAAGCACTTTGTCAGTCCGACACTCCGCTAGTCCGAATCCGAAATACACTGCGCTAGTCCGAATCTGGAAAATACTCCTTCAGTCCGACACTGCGCTAATCCGAATCTGAAAAACACGGCTCTAGTCCGAAACTGAAAACCATAGCGCTAGTCCGAAACTGAAAAGCAATGCGCTAGTCCGAAATTGAAAACCACTGCGCTAGTCCGAATCTGAAAACCACTGCGCTAGTCCGAATCAGAGAAACACTGCGCTGGTCCGAATATTCGGACTGGCGCAGTGTTTCACAGATTCGACCAGCGCAGTGGTTTTCAATTTCGGACTAGCGCAGTGTTTCACAAATTCGGACTAGCGCAGTGGTTTTCAATTTCGGACTAGCGCCGTGCTATTTAGACTTAAGCATATATGATTAACTGTCTTTAAGCTTCAGTTTAATGTAAGTATTTGCATGTTTTTTTAATGTATTTATTACTTAATTCGTTTTTATCTTTTGAGGTGGACAAAATATGGCACAAGTCAAGGTAACACGAGTTACCATGTTTTTGCCAGCAAATGTAAAACTATGAGGGCAAATCTTTTAACGTATATCAAAATATATATCTATACTTTAAGATAGTATCTTATCATCTAATCAATTAGGCTTTATCTAATTAGGCTTTGTTGTTTTAGGACACCATTTTTAGCTCGTATTCTGCTCTGCTCGTAGCATGAGTTATTATCCGCTGGTTGATCTGGGTAAACATGGGCAAGAATAAAATTTGTTTATGTGCCGTTGAGAACATGTTGCCAAAATGTATGTAAAAGTTGAATATTTTAAGAGTATCTACTATTCAAGTTTTGTCTGTAGCGCTACATGACCCGTGCTGGGGGTGACCGAGGTAACGCCACTCAATCAGGGCCGTCGCTATAGACGATTTTTTCAGGGGTGGTTGTCGAGAAATATATTTTACTGGTATATCATGGCCGGATTTACCCTTTGCTGGCCCCTGCGCAACATGATTGACAGCCATCTTCAGTGGCGTACCGTGGCCGCTCCTACCCCGGGGGGCTGAAGGAAATTCAATTTAGCCGCCCCTTCCTCAACAGCCCGAAAAGGTTGACCCAATTTTTTTGGTGGTTTCTGAAAAAAAAAAGAAAGATTATAAGCGCTAGCGTCCTAAAAGCAACACATTTTGATGTATAGTAGGCCTACCATTTTTTCAAAATATTTGATACTTTTTAAATTTTTCTTTACTAATTCTTTTTGACGCCCCTTCTTCTTCCGCCGCCCCTCCGTTTGCCGCCCCTTCTTCCGCCGCCCCCTGCTTTTACCTGGGGGGGGGGGCTGGCGCCCCAAAGCCCCCCCCCCCCCAAAAAAAAATACGCGCATGTATCTTCGGATAGAAGACGTCCCTCCCCCACACTGTAATCCAAGCTGTCCTCAGAACTCCTTCACCAGAAAAACGCACAGAATTTTGATACAAATGTGCGAAAATTTGCTATTTCAGTGCTAAAATTAAAGGGGGATGTACCGGAGTCACCGAGCCAGTGGGCAAAGTTCCCTAATCATCCCACTCATCTGCTACTAAAAGAACATTACTGGGACAAATGCGCAAGTGCAATTTCGATGCTAAAATGAACACAATTGTCCTAAATGAACACAATTGAGGACAATTGTGTCCTAAAATCGTGCCAGATGAAAATGCATAGGCCTTTTACAACTACCTTTGGTTAATTTAGTCCCGGTATTTTGATCCAGCTCACAAGTTTTATAGATGAGGTGACCTATGATGTCACATGTTTACATTCAGACCGCCCTCTGTTGTTTCAAACCAGGCAAAATAACATAGGAGTGTCTATGACAGACCACATAAATCTCTTTAAAACTCAACTTTTAAAAACCTTTGAAGTTTTGTGTGATATTATGTATATAGCTTGATGCATTTATAAACAAGATTGATACCATTTTTAGTATTATTTGCTTTAAAACCAAAGTTAAAAAAAAAAAATCATCTTCTCCCATGTAAACTATAGTGTTTTTTGCCTGACAGTTTTGATCACAGACCAACAGAGGGTGTATCAAATGTAAACACATGTCACTTCATCTATACTTATTCCAGGCATCATATTATGATTTAGATAATAGAAAGGATGGAATTATAACTCTCATTTTCAAATTCGTGATCGTGTTCAAGTTTGAGATGAAAATAAAGGACCTTTTTTCAACGGGGGGTCTCGTAGATACTCACAGAATGGGTTTGCCGAGATAAATGTGCACGAAGCACGTGGCAATTTGGCACTTTAATACTAAATGTTCCAAAATTGGCTGCATTTTGGGTCTAAAATAGACCAAAAGGAAGATGCAAATCGTAAATTTTGTCACAACATTTCTGTCGATTGAGCAGGGTAGGGGACTGACTTGCCACCCTACACTGCAAAAACAAGTGTTAATAGATTAACACTATTTGAGCAACACTTTTTAAACATGTTAAACCGTTAATATATTAACATTTATGTTAAAATATTAACAATTGTGTGTTAAAATATAAACACAAATGTTAATATTTGAACACATTAACGGTTTAACGTGTTTAAAAAGTAACACTTAATATATTAACACTTGTTTTTGGAAAGTGGTGTTAACGTGTTAAAGCATTTAAAAATGAACATCCTCATTTAATCATAGTGTTAATGTGTTAATAAAAGTGTAAAAGTGTTTATATTTTAACACATAATTGTTAATATTTTAACACAAATGTTAATATTTTAACACATTAACGGTTTAACATGTTTAAAAAGTGTTGCTCAAATAGTGTTAATGTATTAACACTTGTTTTTGCAGTGTACCCTATGGTCAATGGCGTACATTTCTTTTTAACTTTGGGGAACTGGGGTTGGAAAGTATAGTGAAGCACCTAATGATGACAAAATCAATTTATGGTACAAATGCGCGCACAAAAGTGGAATATATTCGGAAATTGGATCTTCTTTAATTCTGTACTTGGATTAAATATACTTGGGACGATCAATAAGTTCCCAAAACTATGGTGTATATCGCTCATGTATGACTTTGATGACTGTTACTTACGATAAATACAAGTTTTTACTTTTGTCTTTCAAAACAAATATGTATTAGCGATTTTGAATACTTGATTATGTAATGACATTAGCATAAACACAATGGCGTATGGACTGATTTATGGTTAAAAGTAGTCATGAAAATCTCACGCCGAAATTGAGGTATTGTTACATAATTCAAAATATTTCGAGAATAAAAGTATGGAATCTGGCGCGATTTTGCAACTTCGTAGACCTATAACATAGGGTTGATGCTATACTCTTAATTTTAGACCTATACCATTTGTATTAAAAATAAAGGAATCATGTTGAATATCTTCGATTTTGAGCAGGGTTTTTTCACCTGTTGTTCTTAACAAGATTAATCGAAAATCTTTCTATATGCTGGCTGCTCCGATTAAAGAATAAAATTTGTTCATCCTAACAACCCAGAAAACTAAATAATTTTCAACCACCTTGGTAAACGCTCTTGTAACACACTGGTTGTAACATATATATTAAATGCGCCCTATGTTGTTGTATGTATGTCAGTTTTGAAACCAATAATACTCAAAATTGCAAATAGCACATTTGAGATAAGGTGAATATATTTTTGCTATCTTCACAATTTGGGGATCTGCCCAGAGGTGAACTACAGAAGTGGAAATCTAATCACGTCCCTAATAATTGTCTTCTTGAAAATCTATCTTGTGTTTGTGAGCTGCGAGTGGGTTTTGAAGCGCATGATCGAGGGGCGGTCAATAAGTTTGTTGAACAAAGTACAAATTACTTAAATTAACACCCGCTAAATTCTTTGCATCTCACTTTACTTTTTAGCATGATCATTGCATAACTTAATGAACCTGTCCCTACTACCCTTGAGAACTTGAGAACTTTCTGCCAGTAAACTGAGAGTTTACTGTTCCATCAGCAAATCTGCACTGTGAAGGCTCACCAACAATGATCACAATAAATTAAAATAATTAAGGGTAACGCATTATCCTTTACACTCAAATAATGTATCCGAGGCAGTAAAACGTAAATAAGGTGACGAAAACATACTTTACAATGGGGCAGTAAAACAAAGAAAAGGGACCTCAGGGCACGTAAAAGGTAATGAAAAAAAATACCTTGTAATTAAAGCATATTCCCTTTGCTTTTTCTATACGGGCCAACAAAGGTCTATTTTCTTGTTCATTAGGCCTAAGGTACCGGTATCTCTTCTTTGCTTTTACGGGCCCTCCGATGTCTCTCTTTTTTATTTTTATGGGTCCATTAAGGTATCTTTTCTTTGCTTATTAAGCTTTTATACTCACTAAGGTCTCTTTCCTTTCCTTTACGGGCCTATGGTATATTTTCTTTGCTCTTTACGGGCCCACTTCCATACTGTCTCTTTTCTTTGCCTTTGCGGGTCTATTATAAGGTCTGGTTGTTTTTTTGCTCTTTTACGGCCCATAAAAAGCAAACAAAAGTAGCGGGCCCGTAAAAAAAAAAAAGAAAGGAGACGTGCATTTAAAAAACCAAGATAGCCTTTGAAGTACACACTCTAATAAGTAAGTTTTACTTGAATTTACTGTTTGCTTTTGCCAAAATGATCATCCTCGATATACTATAGTAATGAAATCTTCGAGAAATCGGAGTGCAGCTTAATCATGGGAACACAAAATACAACTTTTCGCGCGATTCGCGTGCATTGTGCCCTATTATTTGATCATTTACCTTAAAATTGGCAATTTCCCCGCGCTCCGCACGGAGTTTGTTTCAATAAGTTCAATATGGGAGCAAAAGTCGCTAATTCGAATTGCAAATTTTCGCACGCTTCGCGCGTATTTGACCAGGTCAACGGTTCATACTTGGATCATTTTAGCTTCAAATTGGCTTAAAATTGGCAAGTTTTTGCACTTTGCGTGGAAGTTATTATGGGAGCAAAATGCCACTTTCAAATTGCAAATTTGTGCTCGCTTAACGCGCATTTGTCTCCTTCAATGTTCATATTTGATTATTGGCAGCTAAACATGCTACTTTCGCTCCGCTTCAACATATGTTCAAGGATTTTACACCAACCTCCCTCCCCCATGTCACAAAGAAATTTACAACACTGCTACCCCTACCCCCCCCCTACCCCAACCCACACGCACACACTTATGGTCCTGCACCGTCATCACTGATCAAAGGGGCCCGTACGTTCACATTGCCCCCGGACCTGTAATGGCTCTCGGCGTCACTGTCTACGGGCCCGACCGACCCAGGTTTTGAACAAATTGGGAAATACATTTTTCCTGTACAAAATGAATGCCGAACCAATTTTTTTTATTTGATTTTCTCAAATTGCAAATTATTTACAGATGATGGTGATTTTTTGGGTCATTTCTAAAAAAAATAAAAACAAAAAGCCCGACCGACCCAACTTGAAAGGTCCGTCCTCCCGTAGTTTTCGTCGCCTGATGGATGAGGCGCAGCCGAACCCATGATTTAAACGTTTTTACTGCCGAGGATACACTGTTTGTGTGTAAAGGATAATGCTGCACCATTTATTTCTATTCTATTACCACAAAATCGTGCGATTTAAAGATAAAAAAAGAGTTTTGGCTAAATATTTGAAGCAAATAATATACTGCATCGCGCTTGGGGACATTCGGTGAGCGCAAAATGTACACCATAATAGGGTCATTAGGTGAGAGACGGACCGTTTGGATCTAAATTCGGGGGGCATTGGGTGAGAATAAATCATGACCTCTTTTAAAATGGGGTCTTTGGGTGAGAGCCAAATGAAGCCTCGAAAATTGAATTTCTAGTTCTAAATGGCTTTGTTATATCCAAAGAAGTAACAAAATCAGTGATAGATGCCTTCACCTCCAAATTGGGAGTTCCCCCTGGTCCTTAAGAAGTCGAGAAACCCAGTAGCGTAGCCAGCGGGGGGGGGCAGAGTGCCCCCCACCTGACAAAAAAATGAAAGAAAAAGTGCCCCTCTGACAAAAAATGAAAGAGAAAATCAGGAGGGCAAAGGAAAAGAAAAATGGCAAGGAGCCCCTTTTCTAGCCAAATTCAGGGCCAAAATAGTGTAAAATACAAAAAATTTCCGCGCTACGCGCGCACATTGTAACAATACAGCCCTTTTTAGCCGGATAATGGGCGAAAATAGTGTAAAATAGCATTTTTTCGCGCTACGCGCGCACATCATCCCAATAATAGTACAGGAGCAGCAACCTCAAAAAAATGACTTCGTTCATCCCCCACTACATACAAGGTTTGACACCATAGGTAGTTAGTATGGACCCTCTAGATCACTGCTAGGTAGGTAGTGGACTCAAATTGTGGTATCACTTTTTTTTACAGGTCATTTTATGTATGGACGTATAATCGCATAAAATCACAAAAAATAGGACAAAATTAAGGGGTAGGGGAGATATAAACTCCAAGAACTCAACTTTTACTCATGATTTTGAATTCATTTTGGTATCAATATGTAGCTAAATGATTTTCCTAACTTTCTAGTATTATTTTAAAACAAAAACAGGTTTCATTTGAGCATATTTGGAAGTATATAGTCCATAAATGAGTGGTAATCTGATTTTTTTAAACCATATGTGTAAAGTTTGACATTGGCCTCAAATCTCACAAGTATAGCACTTTATATTTTCAAAATTGATTCAGTTTCCATTTTTAATTATTTTATTTAAATTTTAATGTTTTATTTTGTTTTTAATGATAAGCATATCAAGGGAAACATTATTGTAACAGTTCCAATCATTATAATATGTATGAGTTCGTTGGGGTGTCTGTGGGACGAGGTGTGTGGGGGGTGCTGGGTGTACATAGGGTATGTGTGGCGGGGGGAGGGGATGAATGTGTGTGTACATGTCTTAATAATGTCACTACACTGCACCAACTTCCATTTACAAAATCCGTTAAGTTTCCATTGATGTAATATTTTGAATATTTATGTGTAGGACGTGAGTAACCACTGGGAAAAAGACAAAAAATGTTTAAAAAAAACCCCAAAAAACCAACAAAAACTGATGTTGATTTCCCTCGTATATCAGCATAACATAGAAAAATATTAAGGGGTAGGGGAAAATAAATCATCAGAACTCAATGTTTTACTCATGATATTGACTTCATCTTGGTATTAATTCTATTTAATTCAATTCAATATGTATATCTAATTGATTGTTCTAACTTTTTCGTATTATTTTAAAGCAAAGCGACCATTAGTTGTCAGGTAGATACACAGAAACTGTGAGAAAAGGGTACGTTTTCTATGTCTAACAGCGTAAATATGACAATATTAAGGGGTAGGGGAAATATAAACTGCCATAACTCAACTTTTACTCATGAAAATGAATTCATCTTGGAATCAAAATGTATCTAAGTGATTGTTCTAACTTTCTAGTATCATTTTAAAGCAAAGCAACCATTAGTTGTCAGACAGATATACAGAAACTGTGAGGAAAAGGTAACTTTTCTATGTCTAACAGCGTGAAGATGACAATATTACGGGGTAGGGGAAATGTAAACTGTCATAACTCAACTTTTACTCATGAAATTGAATTCATCTTGGTATCAAAATATATCCAAGTTATTGGTCTAGCTTTCTAGTATTATTTCAAAGCAAAGCGACCATTATTTGTCAGGCAGATATACAGAAACTGTGAGGAAAAGGTAAATTTTTATGTCTAACAGCGTAAAATGACAATATTAAGGGGTAGCGGAAATTTGTAACTGCCATAACTCAACTTTTACTCATGAAAATGAATTCATCTTGGTATCAAAATGTATCTAAGTGATTGTTCTAACTTTCTAGTATTATTATAAAGCAAAGCGACCATTATTTGTCAGGTAGATACACAGTATTTGTGAGGAAAAGGTAACTATTCTATGTCTAACAGCATAAATAAATATGACAATATTAAGGGGTAGGGGAAATATAAACTGCCACAACTCAACTTTTACTCATGAAAATGAATTCATCTTAGTATCAAAATGTATTTAAGTGATTGTTCTAACTTTCTAGTATTATTTCAAAGCAAAGCGATCATTAGTTGTCAGGTAGATACACAGTAACTGTGAGGAAAAGGTAAATATTCTATGTCTAACAGCTTAAATATGACAATATTAAGGGGTAGAGGACATATAAACTGCCATAACTCAACATTTACTCGTGAGAATGAATTCATCTTGGTATCAAAATGTATTTAAGTGATTGTTCTAAATTTCTAGTATTATTTCAAAGCAAAGCAATCATTAGTTGTCAGGTAGATACACAGTAACTGTGAGGAAAAGGTAAATATTCTATGTCTAACAGCTTAAATATGACAATATTAAGTGGTAGAGGACATATAAACTGCCATAACTCAACATTTACTCATGAGAATGAATTCATCTTGGTATCAAAATGTATCTAATTGGTTGTTCTAACTTTCTAGTATTATTATAAAGCAAAACGACCATTATTTGTCAGGCAGATATACAGAAACTGTGAGGAAAAGGTAAATTTTCTATGTCTAACAGCGTAAAATGACAATATTAAGGGGCAGGGGAAATTTATAACTGCCATAACTCAACTTTTACTCATGAAAATGAATTCATCTTGGTATCAGAATGTATCTGATTGGCTGTTCTAACTTTCTATAAACAAAGCGATCATTAGTTGTCAGGTAGATACACAGAAACTGTCAGAAGGACCGTTCACAAACACTTGTTAAGGCGGGGGCCTGATGCAAAAAAATTTCATCGCAAACATTTTTCGGGCCCCCTTTTACAGACCTCAAAAATTTTAGGGGCCCCTTTTTGACATGAAAATTATGGGTCAACCCCATAGAAAATCATATAAACTCAATTTTTCCAGGAAACTTTTTGGTCATTTTTTTCAGCCCCCCCCCCCTTAGGAGGGCCAAAAATTTTCAGACCCCCCTTTTTGCATCAGCCCCCACCCTTACAAGTGTTTGTGAACGGTCCCTAAATATGACAATATCAAGGGGTAGGGGAAATATAAACTCCCATAACTCAACTTTTACTCGTGATAATGAATTCATCTAACGTTCTAGTATCATTAGTTGTTATGTAGATACAAAGGAAATGTGAGAAAAACTTCCATGTGTAACAGTGTCAAATATGGTAATATTAAGGGTAGGGAAATATTACCATAACTCAACTTTGGCTGCATTAACTGTGAGGGGAACACGGGAATACAAATCGTTGCACCAAAATTTGAATGTAGTATACGATTGAGGTTTCTTACGTTAATTGGTGCAATTGGACCATTTTTAAAATTTGACCTTTATTTAAGCTTCGTAGAACTATGACAATTGTCTTCTTTTAAATTCTTAGCGATGAGAGGAACAATTTGAGATTACAACATTACAACATGACAGGATCATTTTTTAGTATTGGCCCATTATGACCTTCAACCCCTCGTGGGAAACTTAATTGCTTTTAAAATAATGCCAGAAAATGAGAACAATCAAATAGCTACATATTGATACCAAAATGGAATTCATTTTCGTCAGTGAAACTTGTGTTTTGGTGATTTGTATGTCCCCTTGACCCTTAATATTGTCATATTTTACGCTGTTAGACATTGAATATTAACATTTCCATACATTTTATGTCTATCTACCGGACAACTAATGGCTTAATTGCTTTTAAAATAATACTAGAAGGTTAGAACTATCAAATAGCTACATATTGATACCAAAATGAATTCATTTTCATCAGTAAAACTTGAGTTTTGGTGATTTGTATGTCCCCTACCCATTAATATTGTCATATTTTACGCTGTTAGACATGGAATATCAACATTTTTCTCATATTGTATGTTTAACTACCTGACAACTAATGGTTTCATTGCTTTTAAAATAATGCCAGAAAATGAGAACAATCAAATAGCTACATATTGATACCAAAATGAATTCATTTTCATCAGTAAAACTTGAGTTTGGGTGGTTTGTATGTCCCTTACCCCTTAATATTGTCATATTTTACGCTGTTAGACATGGAATATCAACATTTTTCTCATATTGTATGTTTAACTACCTGACAACTAATGGTTTAATTGCTTTTAAAATAATGCCAGAAAATGAGAACAATCAAATAGCTACATATTGATACCAAAATGAATTCATTTTCATCAGTAAAACTTGAGTTTGGGTGGTTTGTATGTCCCTTACCCCTTAATATTGTCATATTTTACGCTGTTAGACATGGAATATCAACATTTTTCTCATATTGTATGTTTAACTACCTGACAACTAATGGTTTCATTGCTTTTAAAATAATGCCAGAAAATGAAAACAATCAAATAGCTACATATTGATACCAAAATGAATTCATTTCCATCAGTAAAACTTGAGTTTGGGTGGTTTGTATGTCCCCTTACCCCTTAATATTGTCATATTTTACGCTGTTAGACATGGAATATCAACATTTTTCTCATATTGTATGTTTAACTACCTGACAACTAATGGTTTAATTGCTTTTAAAATAATGCCAGAAAATGAGAACAATCAAATAGCTACATATTGATACCAAAATGAATTCATTTTCATCAGTAAAACTTGAGTTTGGGTGGTTTGTATGTCCCCTTACCCCTTAATATTGTCATATTTTACGCTATTAGACATGGAATATCAACATTTTTCTCATATTGTATGTTTAACTACCTGACAACTAATGGTTTCATTGCTTTTAAAATAATGCCAGAAAATGAGAACAATCAAATAGCTACATATTGATACCAAAATGAATTCATTTTCATCAGTAAAACTTGAGTTTGGGTGGTTTGTATGTCCCTTACCCCTTAATATTGTCATATTTTACGCTGTTAGACATGGAATATCAACATTTTTCTCATATTGTATGTTTAACTACCTGACAACTAATGGTTTAATTGCTTTTAAAATAATGCCAGAAAATGAGAACAATCAAATAGCTACATATTGATACCAAAATGAATTCATTTTCATCAGTAAAACTTGAGTTTGGGTGGTTTGTATGTCCCCTTACCCCTTAATATTGTCATATTTTACGCTGTTAGACATGGAATATCAACATTTTTCTCATATTGTATGTTTAACTACCTGACAACTGATGGTTTAATTGCTTTTAAAATAATGCCAGAAAATGAGAACAATCAAATAGCTACATATTGATACCAAAATGAATTCATTTTCATCAGTAAAACTTGAGTTTGGGTGGTTTGTATGTCCCTTACCCCTTAATATTGTCATATTTTACGCTGTTAGACATGGAATATCAACATTTTTCTCATATTGTATGTTTAACTACCTGACAACTAATGGTTTAATTGCTTTTAAAATAATGCCAGAAAATGAGAACAATCAAATAGCTACATATTGATACCAAAATGAATTCATTTTCATCAGTAAAACTTGAGTTTGGGTGGTTTGTATGTCCCCTTACCCCTTAATATTGTCATATTTTACGCTGTTAGACATGGAATATCAACATTTTTCTCATATTGTATGTTTAACTACCTGACAACTAATGGTATAATTGCTTTTAAAATAATGCCTGAAAATGAGAACAATCAAATAGCTACATATTGATATCAAAATGGAATTCATTTTCGTCAGTGAAACCTATGTTTTGGTGATTTGTATGTCCCCTACCCCTTAATATTGTCATATTTTACGCTGTTAGACATGGACTATTAACATGTTCGTACATTTTATGTCTATCTACCTCACAACTAATGGTTTAATTGCTTTTAAATAATACTAGAAAGTTAGAACTATCAATTAACTATATATTGTTACCAAAATGAATTCATTCTCATCAGTAAAACTTGAGTTTTGGTGATTTGAATGTCCCCTACACCTTAATATTGTCATATTTTACGGTACTACACATGAAAAATTGATGTTTTTTAAACATTTTATGTCTTTCCAGCTAACAATTAATGGTTATTTTGCTTTAAAAGATTACAACAACCAAATAGCTATATATTAATGCCAAAATGAATGAATTATAACGAATAAATGTCGAGTTACGTTGGTTTGTACGTCCCCTAACCTTTAATATTGTCAAATTTTACGCTGTTACAGATTGGAAAATTAACATTTGTATCATATTTTATGTCTATCTTATGGTTTTTCTGTTAAAAATAATACTGGAAAGTTAGAGCAATCAATTAGCTACATGTTGATACCAAAATGAATTCATTATTATGAGTAAAGGTTGAGTTATGGTGGTTTTATTTCCCTACCCTTAATAATGCCATATTTGACATGGTTATACATAGAAAAGTAACCTTTTCTCACATTTTATGGCTATCTACCTGACAATTAATGTTTGCTTTGCTTTAAAATAATACTAACACGTTTGAACAATCAATTAGCTACATATTAATTCCAAAATGAATTCATTATCATGAGTTGAAGTTGAGTTATGATGGTTTATATTTCCCCTACCCCCCAATATTGTTAGATACACACGCTGCTACATGTGGAAAAGTAACTATTTTTTACATTTTCAGTCTATTTTCCTGACAAACAGCGGTTGATCTCACCCCACACATATAAATATTCAAAATATTACATGAATGGCAACTTACCAAACAAATTTTGTTAATAGAACTTATATAGTTCAGCCGAGTGACATATTAAGACATGTAAAACACCCCAACCCTGAACCCTATACACACCCTGCACCCACCCCACATACCCACCCCCACCTACCCCAAACCCACACAACACAAACCAACATGCAAGCAAACATGCACATACATAAATATTTGAACCAGAACATCAAAGTTTGCCTAGATATGCTTGATATTAAAAACAAAATTAAAAAATGGAAACTTAATTAATTTTGAAAATAGAAATTGACACAATAGTAAAATTTGAAGCCAATGTCACAAAAACACCCACCCTGCGCATTGTTGTGAAAAATCTGATTTTTCACTAGTGTATGGACTGGCCACTTCAAATCATGATCAAATGAAACCTAGGTTTGCTTTCAAATAATACTAGGCAGTTAGAACAATCAATTAGCTACATATTCATACCAAAATAAATTCATTATTATGAGTAAAAGTTGAGTTCATGGAGTTTATATTTCCCCTACCCCTTAATTTTGTCCTATTTTTGGTGATTTTATGCGATTATACGTCCATACATAAAATGACCTGTAAAAAAAAAGTGATACCACAATTTGAGTCCACTACCTACCTAGCAGTGATCTAGAGGGTCCATACTAACTACCTATGGTGTCAAACCTTGTATGTAGTGGGGGATGAACCAAGTCCTTATTTAGGCCCCCTGTGGGATCTTGCTCCTGGACTATAAGGGCCTTTTCGGGAAGCTCGAAGACATACAGTCTCTATGTATTGTATGATGCAACTGCAATTTTTTTCGTCTGTGCCCCCAACATTTTATTTTGCCCCCCCTGACCAAGAAAGCTGGCTACGCCCTTGGAGAAACCAAAATACTCTCAAACAAAATGGGGACTGGTATAGTACATGTGAACTACTTCATGAGGTCATTTTTGAGGTCCCCACTTTCAAAAGGTCTTTCTCTCTCTCTCTTGCCAAACCGCAGAAGTGGGGACATGGCCAAAAGTCGGGTCCCCAGAACGCGCTAACCATACATCCTAGCATTATTTTCATGCCCCCTGTCATGCCATTAGTCGATAGAGCGCCCCCTATTTCTATTTGACATACGCCCACAGAATTAATTCTGTGCATACGCCACTCTTACCCCCGATACAGGTGGTGTATGACGTGCAGTCCCTAAATTCAGTAAATTTTCATTGTTAACCGTGTAATTGAATGGGATTATTTTGAAATTTTAAAACGCTTGAAATATCACAAACAAATAGGCCTATGTTGATAAATAATATAAATACAAGCTAAAACCGTTGGGGTTCGATAATGAACCCCACAAAACTAACCGAGTATATGGAAAATGCCATACGGCCGGGCGGTTTCACGAGTTGCCGGCTCGATCATGTCATCCGCCGCCTGCCCCGATATATGCTTCCTTAAAAAGTGAGAGACCAAAATGCTCTCACAAAAACTGGGGACTAGCGCTTTTGACCCACATAATGGGGTCATTTTTGGGGGTCCCCACTTTTTAAAAATCCCTCTCAACTCCATACCCTACACCCTACACCCCTCCCCTTTTCTCTCTCTCTCTCTCTCTCTTTGACGAATTGGGCTAGCAACAACCCTGATTAGGAAAAAAACATATTCAGATATTATGTCTCAAAGTCCATGGCAGTTTCAAAAAATTGTCATTTGGTATTTTTGAAATGACAAATTTGGCAAAAACGAAGAAAACAGCAGTACTGACGAAGTTGAATTACAGATTCGTTAAATACACAGCTTTCGGCTGAACCACTCGCAGGCTATGTTAGCACATCTATGACAATGACAAAGATGCCAAAATCTGATTTTTAATGATTTTTACGATCGTCCGGATGAGCAAATCACTGAATGGGCCTTTAACAGTGCGAGTATCGAGCCAAGTAACCATTTTTTTTTCCAAATTTGTCTCAGAATTTTATGATTTTACGTCAAAAAACTATATAAAAAAAGGAAATGAAAAAATAATTTGCCGTTTCAGCTGACACGGACGCGCTAAGAAAAACGAACGCGCGCGGCGGCTTTGAGACGTACCAATTGTTAAGCCTTCTCGCAAAATTATGTCCGCTGCGCCGGTCACGTCACCAACATTACTAGCATCGTTTGCGACTGGGTGTTGAGACTAGTGGATGTCCCTGAATTATGATGTCAGACAGGATGTCGATTTCAAACACAAGCATGATAGCCGAAAATTGCCATTCGTCATTTTGATGCACATGAACGCATAATGGTTGCTGATTTGCCATGAAGATATTAATTGATGTTAAGAGTAAACGTTTTTTGAACATCTTTTACAAGTGCATAACTTCAAAATTCAAACATTCTCAGTACGTGCAGAATTTTTTTTTTTAAACACGAGAAATGTCAATCCGTTCAGTTATGTTCAATGCCGTTTTGTCCAAAAAGCAAATGTAACGAATGGTTATTTGAAATTAAATATTAATATAAATTAAACTTTGAATGTTATAACAATTTACAATACTGAACAGTGGTATAAATAAATAAAGCAAAATAGAAACTTAAATAACTTAAATCTAATTATTTTTATGAAGGTCCAAACTTGAGTTTAAATGACAAAAAAATTAGTTAAAAAAGAACAATGAAATTGAAAAACCCCTTTGTAATTTAAACACCGATAAACAATGTTTTCAATATTTTGAAACGCTTCTTTATTCATATCAAAAAGTTTCAAACTTGTATCAAAATCGGAACTTTTATTAGCTCAAAAAAATCAGAAATCTGCTCCTGTATGTATTGTATGAATTTAACTCTGTGTGGTGTGTGGCTCAATTAATTCTATAGATACAATGAGAGAGTGCAAGCTTCAATTATCCTGGATTATGATTCTTTTCATGGAATGGAAGATATCTCTAGAGGTGAATTTTATTAATTCAGTTTATTTTTGATCCAGCGCCTGATCATGCTGATGGTGCGTTTACATTTCCATGTGATTTCGTCTGTGCAAATGTAATTATTGACCTCATGATGATGCTGTGCCCCCCCCCCAAACAAAAATAAATCATGCGTACTGGCCTGGTTTCATATATCTTGTCTGTTGTTAAAGCCATAATGTATGATGATTTGCTTCACAGCGACACCCTCAATTTTACTCGGATTTCCACTCTTTGCATAGTTATAATGCCCAGTGGTGTAGGCTACTAAAATACCACGTAAAAGATTATAGCCTGAAGTGCTTTAATAACAATAAAATTTAACTTTTAGATTAAAACCGGGGAGACCCGGTTTTATTCAGAGTTCACCGATCGAGTGCTTGCTAACATGTCCCGTGGATGTCACGTAAGCTTATAATGTACACACGCGATGCTCCGTGCAGTATTACATGTAGTACACGCAAATTATGTAGGCGCTGGAATGAAACCTCAATTTTCTTCGTATACCTCATTTGTTTGGCTTGAAATTAAAAGGGGATAATGTGATCAGTGAAAACAAAAATTTAAATAGGAATCTATTCTTTATGCTTATTATTGCTTTAAATCTGGTTTGAAACAAATACCATGTGTTTGTTGATTTTTCTCCAAGTAAAATGTACTGTAGGCCAGTGATTTGTATATGTTTTGAGACTAGTAAAAAAAATCTTAGTCCGAATTTGAAAAGCACTTCGCTAGTCCGAATCTGAAAAGCACTTCGCTAGTCCGAATTTAAACAACACTGCGCTAGTCCGAATCTGAGAAACCCTGCGCTAGTCCGAATTTCGGACTAGCGCAGTGTTTTTCATATTCGGACTAGCGCAGTGCTTTTCAGATTCGGACTAGCGCAGTGCTTTTCAGATTCGGACTAGCGCAATGGTTTTCAGTTTCGGACTAGCGGTATGCTTTTTAAATTCGGACTAGCGCAGTGTCGGACTAGCGCCGTGTTTTTCAGTTTCGGACTAGCGCAGTGTTTTTCATATTCGGACTAGCGGAGTGTCGGACTGAAAAAGTGTTTTTCAGATTCGGACTAGCGGTGTGTCGGACTAGCGCATTGCATTTCACATTCGGACTAGCGGCGTGTCGGACTGGCAGAGTGTATTTTAAATTCGGACTAGCGGAGTGTCGGACTAAAAAAGTGTTTTTCAGATTCGGACTAGCGGCGTGTCGGACTAGCGGTGTGTCGGACTAGCGGCGTGTCGGACTGAGCGGTGCACCCCCAATGATATCATAGAACCAAGTAGTAGTGAATGTAGTTCACCATGTATCCTTGTATCCAAGCCGGATGGTTCATATAGATTAGTAGCAGATATGAGATCTGCAAAATGTTCATTCAAAGACAGACTGGTATCATATTCCAATAATTGATGATTGCATTGACAAAATTGGGAATGCAAACTTTGTCAACATTTTTTTAAAAGGTACGTACTGGCAGGTACCACTTACAGACCGTGCCAAAGAGATTTCCGCTTTTTGTACACCATTTGGGTTTAACAATACAAAGTTATGCCATTCGGTGTGAAAAACGCACCAGCAACTTTCCAGCGAATCATACTGCAGTTACTGTCCCTTTTCCTATACACAATACACAGTGCTCTCACCATTGACGCGTGACCTTTACAAATGATCTACGTTGGAAGAATGGGCACTTGCCTAGTTAACATCACTGTGTGAAAAATAACCAGCCAATATGTTAGCTATTCTCCAAACTTCTAGCAAATATATTTCTCTAACATGACCTAAAATTACAGCTAGGTTAGATGTTCAGAAATAGTCGCACTTTTGTAAAATATGAGTGAGGGCAAGGCATAGCTAGCCAACTCCCCGTGTTAATTGAATGGAGATTTGACCGAAAATATTGGTATCGGACCGCTCACTTCTGAAAGATGCCACAAAAAAACGGTACAAGCTACATTTTAACTATTCTCTGGCAATCATCATGATGAGTTTCTGATATAGTATGCCGAAATTGGGTACTGTAGGTGATTGACAAATGGTCGCACTTTTCTGATAAATAAGTGACAGTGAACATGAAATATCAGCGCCCATAAACCCAAGTTAGTAGCTAGTTAGTGGAGGCCGTCACGGACTGATTATTGATTATTGAAGTGCCTTATTAATAGATACGCACGATTTAGGGCAAGAAAAACAAACCGGGACACTTTTGGAGACATCATCATCATCATCATCATCATCATCATCATCATCATCATCATCATCATCATCGACATCATCATCATCATCACTTTCAACATTTTTTCTAAACAACATAGGGCCTACCGTTTTAATAAGATTTTTTTCTTGAAATGCATGTAACTATAATTATTGTTTAGAGCGTGATGAAATAAAACATCACGATTTTCATCACAAAACAAATATAATGCATAAGAAATCGTTTGTTTTAGAGCGTGATGATGAAATAAAACATCACGATTTTCATCCCAAAACAAAGTAATACATAAGAAATCAATTTTTCGTGAGTGATGAAATAAAACATCAAAATTGTCATCACGAAACAAAGTAATACATGAGAAATCGTTTGTTTTAAAGCGTGATGAAATAAAACATCACGATTTTCATCACAAAACAAAGTAATAGGCCTACAAAAGAAATACATTTTTTTTTTTTTTTTGAATAAAACATCACGATTTTCATCACGGAACAAAGTAATACATAAGACATCGTTTGTTTGATTGCAATCAACCGCGACAGTTCGTCTCACACACATAACAATGCACTGCGATCAAATAGGTTGATGACAACATTTGATTGAATGGACTGCACTGCGCCATGATTACGTGCACCGGTTCAAATCCTTTGTTTGGAGCCAATCAATAATTTCACGTACAGCCTCTATGCAAATTAGAGTTTACACACGCTGCAGCTGGGGTAATCGACCGAAGGTTGTTGCCGTTAGTGATCGAATGCATGAGCTTATTTGCTTTACTGAATCGATTTACTGGATTAATTTCCGGTTAACTGGGTTTAATGCCACAAAGGTCGAATCGCCTTTGCCATGGACCATGACTGCATCATGTGGTAAATCAAATTGTGACAGACATAGAGGAATGTCTAGCGTATGATTTGATTGTTTACAGTCAAACTTGGGAACAACACATGGAACAACTCTATCCATTGTTTAAGGTTACACTAAGAAACGTATAAAAGACGTATAAAGTTGTTCTCTAAAACAAGGTTTTCTCAGTAACCAGATATCGCAGCGAGTGAAATGTTGGTGCATTGGATGTAGCTTAACATTTTCTTTGTATTTTAGAATAAATTTGAAAATCATTCTTTTAAAGCCTTTTTTCGCACCATGTTCACAAGATCAAAAACGCGTTCCATGACGTTTTTTCAAATGTGCGCCCCGTATAAAACCACGCCGAGTGATTGTTTTCTTCTTTTTTGTATCGTACTACAATCGATCAAAGAAATAATGTTGCCATGGGGAAGAACCAAATACAGTACCGATTAAATCTTAAAAGCCCGTTTTTAGGGAACATTTTCGAGAATCTTGCTTGAGAAAACACTGCTTTTTTACATTTATCGATATCTTGATTGTGGAACGTTAATTTTGACATCTAACTACCAACATTATTTCTCAAATGTCTGTCGATTACTCTACCACTTGATTTGCATTCCTAATTGCGGAGGAATGCGCTTGTTTATCATAACAGCCTGCATGCACTAGTGATCATGTAGTTAGTTTCAGACCAATAGATTTTGTAAGCTGCCTGTGTGGCGCAATCGACCAGCGCGCTTGACTGATAATCTCCTCGACTATTTGTGATTGTTTTTGAGCTGGTCAACTAGTACGGGTTCGCGTCCCTGTGTGGTCCAATTCTATTTTTTCTTCTTTTTTTTTCTTACTTTTCTCTTTTTCTGTCTTAATTCTTGTTCGTTTATTTCTTTCTGACTGCAGTGATTGATTGTTTTTGGCGGGTTTTTTTATTATTGTATAATTCATTAATAGGCCGACTAGTCTAAATAGGCGCGGCCTATATAAACCTATGAATATTTTTTTTTACAAATTAAATATTGGTTGTTGGTTTATTATTATTGTTGTTGTAGTTATTGTTGTATATATTGCATAATCAGGGTAGGTCTACAGGCCTATTACTAGTCTATAGCGGCATTGATTTATTTCACGTCAGATATCATCTAAGGATAATAATTATTTAAAAAATAAAAAATTATAAAATACCATAGAAAAATTGCAGAGACCGGCTTCCCCCCACCCCGGCAGCCCCTATCATGATTGCCCCCTCACTCCCTATCCCTGCAACATAGGATGACTCACGTGCCACGGTTTCATAGGTCCGTGGTCATTTTGCATGTAGATTGATACACCAAATAGGCCTACGCTTGAGTTCATTTTTTTCTGCATGGCTGTTTCTATTATTAACTTACGCCCCTCTTGAATCAAGCCTTGAAAATCCATTGTATTTTAACCTTAAGAACAAGTACAATTGACAGTCAATCTGGTAAAAGTGAGTTTTGTCATGCCACAGTTATATACTTGGGACCTGGGATATGGTGTAGGTCATGGTCAGGTGAAACCTATCAAAGCCATGAGATTTCTAGGAATGGTTGGCTATTACAGAAAGTTCTGTCCAAACTTTTCAGAGATAGCAAGTCCTTTGACTGATTTGTTGAAGAAGGATGCAAAATTCATTTGGTCAGAACAGTGTGAAAATGCTTTTCACAAAGTCAAATCAATACTCATGAGTTCACTAGTACTTACTGCACCTGATAAAACTTAATAATTTGTAAATAAAAAAATCTGATTGACTTCGTGCATCTGTTTTGAATGCTTCTTGTATACACTTTCTTACACTGTGTTTTTCATATTTGAATTCATAATTAAAAGATGCAATTATTGATTTTAATATTACAGACTAAGCGGTAGTATTAGATGAGAACATGAACAACACAATGTACATTGTCGATATCGAGTGTGGGGAGGGGGGAGGGAGGAGGTTCGTATATAGGTGGCGGAGGAACATAGGTAAGAGGTATGGGTTGTGCTTTCCGGGGAATAAACTAATTCATAATCAAATCATCTACATCATTATGCATCGTTTATATTTCAGACAAATAAACAAAACACCCCCTCCCCACCACCTCAATATATGCACATATGATTTCTACATGTAGGCCTCGTAGAACTCGGGTGTAATTATAAAGTGTCATGAAAGTGTGCCACCTACGGAAGAGAGCAACTGTCGCCCGCGCTGATAGATATCCGATAATGAAAATGTTAGCACAATAGGCTATTATATACGTATGGTTATAGGCCATTATACTTTTGGTTATATATACCCTCTTGTGTCCTCCCAGCTCATCTCCACTTTTTAATCCCTTTATGTTTGGTTTCTGAACAAAAGAGAAACCAAAACTAATGATTTGAAATGAGGGATTCACTATAGAGGAATCCAAATCCACGCATTCCAGGTAGACAAAAGAATGATTAATAACAATACAATACAGTTCCCTTCGACAAAACACACAGCTTCTATGTGGTCTATTCGCTGATGAAGTGACATAATAATCGGATTAACTACACGCGGTATCTATGCATTGATGTACTTGCGAACAAAAGGACTATGTATGAATAAATGCGACGGGATGACCTGCGGAATTATCTCCATTATATAATATTATTAGCTATGATTCTATTAACCCTCCTCGTCCTTGCATCTTCTCTAGGTGTTAGGCGGCCTTTATTTGCACAATTGGACGCTCAAAACACCAGGTTGGTGCTAGCGGCTACCCAAAGATGTCCGACCAAATCCTGACCATGACTTGGCTCGTTGGATTCGTCTATATATAAGACGAATCCAAATCCACGCATTCCTACACCTGACTAGCAGCCTTTAGTTGGGTAGCCGTCGGCTACAATGCACCCAAAATGTGAAATGATTCGGCCTTGGCGTAAATTTTAAACTACATTCCATCACCCGTTTTACCCCTACCGCGAAAACACGGGTAGACAAAAGAAAGTTTACAACACAATAGGCCCTATAGTTCCCTTTGGCAAAACACACAGCTTCTACATTATCTATTCGCTGTTGAAGTGACATAATAATCGGATTAACTACACCATATCAAACGCTACAAATGGATGTACTTGCGAACATAAGGACAGTATGAATATATGCGACGGAATTACCTGCGGAATTATCTCTATTGTATATATTATTCTATTAACCCTCCTCGTCCTTGCATCTTCTCTAGGTGTTAGGCGGCTTTTATTTGCACAATTGGACGCTCAAAACACCAGGTTGGTGCTAGCGGCTACCCAAAGATGTCCGACCAAATCCTGACCATGACTTGGCTCGTTGGATTCGTCTATACGCAGTCTGCCCTCATCACATGTTGTTGTGTATGTGTGCAATCATAGATTGAATACAATGCCGCTCTTTTCAAATACACTAATCGTACATGTGCGAATGAAACATACAAGGACTCAGCATAATATGAAATTTCTATAGAATCTCGATACAAGTATTTATACCAGGCGGCGGATGACATGATCGAGCCGGCAACTTGTGAAACCGCCCGGCCGTATGGCATTTTCCAATATAGTCGGTTAGTTTTGTGGGGTTCATTATCGAACCCCAACGGTTTTAGCTTGTATTTATATTATTTACCAACATAGGCCTATTTGTTTGTGATATTTCAAGCGTTTTAAAATTTCAAAATAATCCCATTCAATTACACGGTTGACGATGCAAATTTACTGAATTTAGAGAATGCAATGCGGCCACCACCTGATTTATACCTTTGATAATCCATAGAGGCCCTACATGCTTTTATCTATTGGCTCCAAACAAAGGATTTGAATCGGTGTCCTTCACCGTAGTCATGGAGCGTGTTTATAGTGAGACAATCTTTCCGTTATTTAGCTAAACTACTGCGTAGTCTAGATTTGCAATGGTTAGTAAAACATAAACAAAATAGACTGCGTGGCAGTCCAGCTAAATACCGCATAATCTGGCTCACTATAAACACGCTCATGGAGTCTATTCAATCAAATGTTGTCATCAACTTATCTGATCCTAGTGCATTTGTTATGTGTGTGTGTTTGTGACGAATTGTCGCGGTAGAGTGCAATCATGCTTTTGTTGAATGCATTTGAGTAGTCCGCCATATTTACGGTATGGTACGTCTCATCATGGAGCGTGTTTATAGTGAGCCAGATTATCCGGTATTTAGCGTATAAGTACATCTTATACGGTATTGGTCGCCACTATAAACAGACCAATAGCGCTATTTGCCGCACATATTATACGGAACTGATATCCTTCGAAATCGATGGATATTGCAGTATATTCATTCCGTATACGGCCACTATAAACAGACAAGGATTAACGATACCGTTATTCAAGGAAGTGGATAACTCTCCGAGCTCAAATTTGTCACTGTAATAACACATCAGCTACAAATATGGTACGGTACTGTAGCAATAATGTTAAAAAGTAGGCCGGTATCGTTTCGACGGCACACTATTTGAAACTGGCACCATATTTGTATCTCCCACATTGCATTGCGGTGACCTCGAACACGCTGAGTTCAACCACCTCGGATTCAGAATAGCGCTATTGGTCGCCACTATAAACAGCCGAGATAACGGATATGTCACATTCCAGCTTAATCCCATATGCGTATAAAGATACCGTATAAATACCGTACACCACTATAAACACGCTCATGGAAGTAAGAGACATGGAAGCTAGTCGATCCAACACCTATTGAATTCTTTACGTAACATTCTATAGAGGGTACGTATCAAGCTATTGTGATAACAATGTAGTCAGCGTGTCTTTGATGTGGATCAGACTTGCCGCCTTTATTGCCAGTTTGATTATTTACAGGTTTATTATTTTGAGCAAAAATCGTGTTTTTCTTGATTATGTTTCAAGTATGTTGTTTTTATTCGGAAAAAAGTGACAGGGATGTTAGATTTGTAATCCATAATTACAGAAATCCATTCAAAATGTCGATTTCTACCCTATACTTATAGATTTTCTTAAACTTCAAAATATTGGAAATCATGCATTTACGTCTAAACCGCTAATTAGCGGTAATAATTGATATGCGCACTTGGCACATGCTTTACATTATAAAATGAATCCTGCATCTATTTGTGTGCCCGGGGCTGCCCGAAATTGCTGTTGACCAGAATGTTCCAGAGTCGGGTATTATCTTTACATTTTGCGTAAAATAAATTGTATTTCATTTCATTTTCTGTTTTAAAACTGCTATCTGAAAGTCTAGCATATATATTTAATCGGTAGGTTTCCACATAATTACATAGGCCTACTTTTAATAAAATTGTATAAATTAAACTGATAGCATTCTGACCATTACGTAGGGATTTTATAAAATCTGTTTGTGTTCATAAAACTAGTCATGCACTGCGGTAATATAACACAGCCCATTGTCAGGACTTAGTACACGACCTCGTACTGCTATTGATTTTTAAGCGGGAACTTTGATTTTAGACATGGTAAACGTTGACCATGCGATGACTCAATTGTTCCACTTTCAACTGTACTGCTTTTGTTCAGTATCGCGGCAAGTATGATACTCACTTTGATGTAGTATTTGACCAGCTTCCATGTGTATTACTTCCATGGTCTCATGGAGTTATTAAAGATGGAGAAGAAATAGATTACGTAACGCATTGAAACCTTGTGCCGATTTGAAATCTGACAAGCTATTCATCGAAAGGTACCTTTTGTTTAGGACAAAGGGCTTCCGCCATTAAATCGGTAAGCTGACCCGACAGTGTGTTAACGCTTTACCTAGCAGGCTACTGTCAATAGGTGATCAAATGACAGTCGCGTGAAAGCGCCTAATGGAACGAAAAGTACCTATTGTTACCATAAACCCAAGGGTGTGATTGAGTAGCCGTAAACACAAAAGGCACACATTAGCCGCTAATGTATAGTTCGTTGTCACCCCACTGACATTAGGTGCTTCATTTAAATAAATTGAATGCGCTTGCTGAATGATTACACATCAAGGCTGCCATGTCTGCATGTCTATAGTACAATAATGGTAATTAATAGCTACGTCCCGGGAGCTACGTATACATGTAACATATAATAAGTATACCGGTATAGACCTATATAAAAGTTGTTTTACAAATTGACATTTTATTTTATTTTATTTTAAGAAGCAGAATGTCATAATCAGTGGCGTACTGAAGGGGGCAGCTCTTCTGTGAGAGGTCTTGGGAGGGGATGAGGGTGGAGGAGGGATATGAAGAATGAGAGGGACTGGAGGAAGAGAGAAAGAGGAAGAAATAAAGAGAAATAAATAAATAGACGTAAATAAATAGAACGGTAAGGAAAATGATAGGAATGAGAGGCGACAAAACGTAAGAGGGGATGGAGAAGGGAAGGGAGATAAGAAGAGGGAGTGATACTTTAGCAAGTACAGAGAAAGGAAAATAAATGTAGGCCTTATAATAATTATTATAGAAACTAAATACAGCCCCCCCCCCCCACACACACACACACATAGACCTAACACTAACAGCACTATCGGCAGCCAATCGATGATGTCAATGCCTTTATGCGTTACGTATTGAAAACGCCTAGTCAGATGTATTTTACACCTGCCAAGCACAAGTCACCCAATTTCGAAAATTGGACGTTGAATGTACACTCTCATGAATATTGATTGGCAACATTTTCCAATATGTCAGCGCTAAAATCGGACACAATAGAACAATAGACCATTCAGTGCGTTGGTACGTCTGATGCGTCATATGTACAACCTCTATGGTGCGATGCAGAGTTACAGCGTACATCTAGTGCAGGGCATTACATTAATAAAAAGGTTTTTTTTCGGTCGCTATGGTAATTAATCCTGTTACATCACTACTTCTACGGCGAAATCAAGTGTTATCTTTCAGTGTGCAGTAGCTCGAGATACTCTAGCTCAAATACAGGTTTACATTTACTATCTTACATTATCTTGCTGTATTTCAGCTAGAGCGCCAGACGACAAACTTCCGGGTTTTTTTGGAGAACAATACTGTTACGTAAGATGAAGAAGAAACCCGCCTCGGAGCCCGCCCTACTCATTATTTCCTTGTACTTATTGTAATTTGCCTCCACACATTACGTAATCAACACAAAGCTTTTGTGAGGATTAGTGAGTGGATAAAAATTGACAGTGGAGGATACGAAGGACACGCCGATTGTTAGTTGTCAAACATGAATTGCCGCAACGTTTTTTAAAACATTAAAATATTTTACTGCATGGCATTCCGCAAGCACCAAGATAAATTATGCCGTATTTTTCCAAAGATCATCTCATATGAAGTAAGCTGAATGCGATCTGTACTTTTGTAACATTCCGATCGCTTTTGATCACCTATTATCGGCGAATTTGCTTGAAAACACGTAAGTTCATGTTGTGTAAACATAATTAGCATAGGCACAAATGAAATTACGATGCAATACAATGCAATTTGAATGCGCAGCAGATCTATAGAAATAATGCTGCCCAGTTTTATGCAGAATTAGACCACGTCCCGCTATACGCTGGCGAAGTTACGTAATAAATCGGATTAACTACCATAGTAATAGGTGAAAACAATTTTGAACATATCGCGCTGCACTACAAGCAGGTTGAACTAATCACCTGTGTATGTCTGCAATCATAGATTGAACACAATACTGGTTTTTTCAAGGGATCAGCATGATATGGTTCAATGCAGAGGTACCGCGTGAAAGTATCAGTGCAGCGCGGTATATTCAAAAATTGTTTTCACCTATTGCTATGGTAGTTAATCCGATTATTACGTAACTTCGCCAGCGTATACGCCGTAGAAGTGACGTAGTTAATCAGATTAACTACCATAGCAATAGATGAATACAATTTTGGCAATATTGCCCGGCACTACAACGTTCATGTGGTACCGATGCATTGAACCATAGATTTCAAAGAAATGCTAATCACTTGCACCTGTAAGATTAGTCTCTTTGAAAAGAGCGGCATTGTATTCAATCTATTATTTGATTGAAGACAGGTGATGAGTGCAACCTGTTGCAGTGCAGCGCGGTATATTAAAAAATTGTATTCATCTATTGCTATGGTAGTTAATCCGATTATGACGTCACTTCTACAGCGTATAAACACGCTCAAAGTACATAGCACCTTATTGCATTGACAAAGTGTTGTATTACATAACAATATTACTTGTGTAATAGGCTTAACTTGAGCTTACTTCTTCTTTGTAGGTAGCAGAATGACAACAATAGAATCACCTGTTTGAACCATGTCTATAATGTGTTCGTTGGAATAATCGATCTTGTATGTTTCGATAACTGGTGATGTTTAGAAATTAGTATAATGCCCAAAATCCTACAATGTTCTGTCACCACTGTCAATTGTTATTCGTTATGTTCATGATGCTTGAAGGATTTCTAGGACTTACCGGACCAAACCCGAGCCTTGGTAGCGCAATTGGGCGACTTTCGAAGATTTTAACCGAAACGTTTCCTGTCCCTAAATTACAAATAATAACAACAGTTATCCAATTTTTTACATTGGATACCGCGATATACAGCAGCTTCCCTGCTAGTTTCTTGTCTCTGTCTCGGGTTGAGGGGGGAAATTGGGCAAAAAAATCGGATGATTTTACCTGTTATTTGGACTGGGTTTGTGGCAACACTGTGGAAGTTATAAAGCCGATCTCTGCGGCATATCAAACACCATAATTATTGAAACCGTCCTGCTTGACATCAAGACGTACGGACGTTAGTGTTTGCTGCATGCTTCAAATACAAGGCTCGCTACAAACATAGGTCCTGTTCTTTTAGAGGTATGTAACAGTTATTCAAAAGATTGCTTTACTTCTTTCAACTATTTTATAATAGTACATGGCCCTATGCGGATACATACGAGTTTGCATTTTGTCTTGCTACATTAGTGGAACCAATGATTTTTGCCATTCTTCATATATCAAAACATCTCAAATGATAGTCATATAACGACCAAAAGATAAATGACTGACTATCATTGAGGACTGAGTTCCGCAGTCTAGCAACTACAATTGGTTCCATTTTTTATATGGCATCTATGATTCCCACGAGGGGTCAAAGGTTATAATAGAGGCCAAAATGTAAACTTTGTTCTATCATGTTGTAATATACTTCAAACTGTTTCTCTCCTTGTTAGGAATAATAAAAAAAAGTCAATTGTCATATTGCACTTGGATGCTTAGTTATAGAGTAAATTTGGTCAAATGTCAAATACCTCATGTACAGAGGCCAACTTTTCAAAATGCACCGATTTAATCGTGTTTGCCTCAAATTATGTCTGGTTCTGCGTATTTGCTGTCTGGTAAGGTGAATCTCTATTGTTTCAGCAAATAAACACCTCAAAAGAAATAAGTCCCCCTCTGAACATGTCGTCATAACATCGTAAGGTTTCATTTTGTACCAACAAAACTAACTTTGAAATAATTATATGACTGTTTACTAAGTGCTGTGTGAAAATGAGAGATTTCCATTACTTCAGGGCTGAATGAGCCTAAATTGAAGGCAAAACTGCCCTTTTCAAAAGTCACAAAGTAGGCCTATGCTTGTCACAAAAGTTTATTCATGGCTTGTTACTAATGAAAACCCCGTGTGTTTGAGTGCAGTTTAAAATCCTCACCAAGTGAACATTTACTGTAATGTGTATCGATTCTTGATCATTCAGCTATGCAAATCCCCTTGGTGCAGAGTTCAGCACAGTGAGTTGTAAGATGGTCAGTTCCATTCCTTGTCCCAATACGCCTTGCAGTTAACAAGCATAGGCCTACTTTGTGACTTTTGGAAAGGGCACTTTTTGTCTTCAATTTAGGCTCATTCAGCCCTGAAGTCATGGAAATCTCTCATTTTCACACAGCACTTAGTAAACAGTCATATAATTATTTCAAAGTTAGTTTTGTTGGTACAAAACCAGAGAAGATGTAAAGATGTAATAAAGAGGAGGGTCAACGGAATTATATCCTTGAGATAATCCCGTAGGTAATCCTGTCGCATCTATTCATAGTCCTTTATTCTCAAGTAGTTAGACATCCACTTGAAACATCCTATGATGTTATGTGTGTGACCGCCCATGGTTGACCAATTTTCACTTCAGAATTGAAAATATTTCCAATGTTTCTATAGAGAATTTGTTAAAAAGTATAAAACGCGTGTGTTAAGGACCTGCTGCTTGGATGGGATACCACATGTGGATAATACAAGAAAGAAATCGAGTGCTGTAAAATTTCCCCCCAAATCCACCGTTTTTTGTAAATATATAAATTTCTAAAGAAGAAATTTTAGGATTTTTAGAGAGGTGATGATTGTTGATCATTTCTATTTTATTATTTTATGTATTTTCCTGTCATTTCCTGCCAACCTAATAAAGATATTCTGATAATTGATAACATTCTTTATCATAAATAATAGAGTCTGAAAGTGGCAACAAGTAGCAAAATTGATAATTTGCCATGGAACTTCAGTCATATTTTATCTGAAATCTGACAAGATGACAGGGTCTGCATGCATGGTGTGTATGGCATGATGACATGCACACACTGACCTATCCCTAAAATCAGTTATCTGCAACTTGTGTATCACACCCATCCCGGGTTCAAACCCTATTGTGGTATTCTATTGTAAAGCAGCTAAATAGGGTGATTCATCATTTACTTTGAGTGAGCGGTCTCACACATAATTTGTTTGAGGATAGCTTGATCAACCTCCTCTTTATTACATCTTCTCTGTACAAAACGAAACCTTACGATGTTATGACGACATGTTCAGAGGGGGACTTATTTCTTTTGAGGTGTTTATATGATCGCTTTTTACTCTGTTCAGAACTTGTACACCAAATAGAGCCCTCGAAATGGTCTACTTTTTATTGGGCATAGTGCAAATTCGAAGCTAGAGTTCTCAAGTAACACGATAGTTACGCATTTGATGCTTGAGTACGTACGTTGCTACACGATCATGTCAGAAATTAATAATATTTTGTTCTGGGACTGATTATTCGGACTAGTACGTTGCTATCGTTTTTCGGTCGGACAGCGTTGACATTTTTTCCAACGGATGTTATTCATTCTGTTAATGGTGAAATTTGGATGAAAATTATTTGGATGAGTCAAATGTATCTTTTAAGTAAGATTTGCCTATTTTGAACAGTCTAAAATTGTGTTGAAGTGCAGTTTTAGCAACATTTTTGAGGCGATCGCCCGTCGTGATCGGCTGTATTTACTTCTGAACTTCCATTGCTTTACGCAGTGTCATGCTTCAGCGAATCCGACTAGATTTCAAATGCAACGGTCTCTAGCCTCAACGTGAAGCTCATCGGGGGGGGGGGCCACTCCAACTTTGGAGGTGACGCGTATGTAGGGCTGTTAAGACCCCCCTTTTCAGCATCGCTCTCACCCAAAAAACCCATATTTTTTTGATGAGCAGATGCTCTCTCACCCAAAGATCCCATATTAAGATCTGTACTCACCCAGAGACCCTTTTATTTCCATTTGAATAGCAACGAGTCATTTATCACTGACTTTGTTACTTTTTGAAGCCATTTAGAACTAAAATTCAATTTTCGAGGCTTCTTTTGGCTCCCACCCAAAGACCCCATTTAAAAAAGGTCATATTCTCACCAAATGCCCCCTAATTTAGATCCAAATGGTCCGTCTCTCAACCAATGACCCCATATTTTTCGACATTTTGCTCTCATCGAATGCCAAAAACATGCTCTCGCCCATTGACCCCCATATTTTTCGACATTTTGCTCTCATCGAATGCCCCTTACTGCGAAAGTGCCAGCCCTACACCTATATCCATTATCCATTTCATATTGAAGTGGCCCCCCCCCCCCAATATACAGCCACTATAAACTCGCTCTATCAAGCCCTAGAACTCTAGTCATTGTGTTATTACTTTTACTAAGGATAGAGGCACTTTACATTGAAAAACTTGGAGAGAATGCTTTAAGGGGGAACAATACCCTGATTTTCATCAGTACCCCTCTTCTTTTTTTTCTTGCAAATTTATGAAGTACATAAATATGTTCATCACCTCATGTCCTGAACTTATAAAATATCCCTACATACAAAGAACTTTTAAACCATTTTAGTAAGTCATTTTAGCCCTATATATTTTTTGTTTACTGTATCCTAGTAACTCAGATGTGTGTTTCATAACAAACCATAATTTATTCTATTCAACATGTTCAAGTAGTACACATGAATAGAATACATTAAATCCTTTGTTATACTCTCTATAGAGAATCTAGTGGTGCATGCAAAATAACAGTTAATATTAACACTGAATAAATTAAATAAACACTTACACAATGGATGCATAGTCATTAGTCAAAATGTGTTGTTAGGAGAAGAAAAGGCTATTATGTCACCGTATGTCAGGTTAAATACACATGTGAGAGTATGTGATATCATAATGAGACATAATTTTGATATTCCGTCTTTATTATTTATTCTGGATATATATCGAGAAGTGCAAGGTGGATATACTAATATACCTTGGGATGTAAACGGTGAGTACAATTTAGAATGCCTAGTTGAGATGGATTTCGCAAATAAATATAAAATAGTTACCAAAATCACAAAAGTTAAGCTCACGGAAAACTACCCAATATGGTGGTATAGGTGACAAGAAATACAATTTTTTCAACATTGCTGTAGTATGGTTGTGGAAACCTGTTACCTATGGCTTAATTAAGTTTCAGTGAAATAATGTCGCAAGTTGAAAATACAAAATATAGCTCAACATTGAAAATAGAAGCATTTTAACCAGTTCGTTTTTGATAGATGTGGAACACTGAAAATCACCAAGTTCCTGAAGCCATCAGGAACCACTTATTCCCATTTTACCTATCAACATTATTTCTCTAATGCGTTAGCAACACGTATCCAAAATTTTAACGAAATCCGTTGAAATTAAGCTTTCCAAAATGAAGTGAATTTAAAACACCAGTGATGTACCACCTTTTGGCTGCTATCTAAAAAAAGCATGTAAGCTACGTTGATACCGATGCCACCAATATAACGAGAAGGTTTGCCCCTTCATTTTGCATACCACTTTGGCCAATTTATTTTTTCTCATTTCTTCACAAAATGCAAAAAACCGCAAAAAAATGCAATGGGTGTAGTACCCCCTTAATTAAGTTTCAGTGAAATAATGTCGCAAGTTAAAAATACAAAATATAGCTCAACATTGAAAATAGAAGTATTTTAACCAGTTCCTTTTTTGATAGGTGTGGAGCACCAAGTTCATGAAGGCATGAAAGAAATCAGGAACCACTTATTCCTATTTTACATATCAACTTTATTTCCCTAATGTGTTAGCAACACATATCCAAAATTTTAACGAAATCCGTTGATAGTAAGCTTTCCAAAATGAAGTGAATTTAAAACATCAGTGATGTACCACCTTTTGGTTTCTACCTTTAAAAGCATGTAAGCTACATTGATACCGATGCCACCAATAAAACGAGAAGATTTGCCCCTTCATTTTGCATACCACTTTGTCCAATTTTTTTCGTAATTTTTTCACAAAATGCAAAAAACAAACAAATTCAATGGGTGTAGTACCCCCTTAACCATCGAAAATGTGCGTGTGTGTGTGTGTGAAGCGTTGGTTTTTGCCTTCAATCGGGGATACATTCCATTTTTTTAACCTGTAATTGGGGATATACCGCCAACCGGGGATATCCCCGATTTTTAAACGGACTCTATACAGGGTAACAGGGGATATAAAGCGTGTTAAGACACTCTACAGGGCAATAGGGGGTGATGTCTGTATTTGCCCTGTAGAGAGTCAGGAATGTTAGACATTTTCCTAGTCAACTGGGGAAGATCGGGCTCTATTATGTGCCAACTGGGTGTCCCCATTTTCGTGGTTACGCAACCTGTGTAAAATGTGTGTATCCCCGATTGAAGGGAAAAACCAGTGGGGGTGCGGGGGGGGGGGGGATAATATCAAGAGCTATCTCGAGATCCACTGAACCAAACTGGGCTTGTATGTACTCAAAACATTTTTCATGCTGATTTCAAATATGGTCTTGAAAATGTACATTTCTGAGGATTATTATTTTTTACAGAAAATTAGGAACTTGTTGTCTACAGTCGACAACCGTTCGGAAAACTAGTGGACATCCAAGATGAGAATAAAACATGGTTGCTTGAGATTAGCATGGCTACTCTGTTTTCTGTACATGGCTGGGGCTTCTCATTTCAGAGGTGGTTATATTACTTGGGCACCAGTAGAAAATCAACCAAATCAGGTTTGTGTATTTGTGTGTTTTATTTACTTTTGTGCACCACCATCTGGCCATGGTCAGCAAAATATTGAACAAGTTATTAATATTATATCTCCTTTAATTTTAATGTTTTCTTTTTCTAACTATTTCTTCATTTATTTGAATAAGGAAAGAGTTGAATGAGAATAGATTAAAACGTCTGACGATTGTTTTATGACGCAAATAAAATCGATAACATATTTCTACCAGACATTCGACGTAACATATTATCGATTTTACGTCATCCAACATTCGTTAGAAGTTTTAACTTCTAAAAAAAGTTTTACTGGAAATAGAATAGGAATAAATTAAATAACGACGACATGTTACATCGAATATTCCACAGCCACAAAAAATCTGTATCGGCCATAATATGAGTTCGCTAAGTGAACATCGGAATTAAGTACAGCCTGTCTCAAAAAAAATTGTGCAAGTGAAAAGTGCCCTCTTTGGCACTTCGAAAATACCGTTGTGACATAATGCTTACATCTACGTCAAGGGGGCATAGTCTTAGCTCTCAAATACCGTTTGTTCTGTTCAAGTTGCTTTTTTTAATCTCGAGATGTTTAGTTAACAACGAAAGGGTAAAATCACAATTGTGCCACTTTTACATGTACATCAATGATAGCTGATATTGACGCGTCTAACTCTAATACAACCCCCCCCCCCCCCCCATCGGGGCTCGTGCATTAGATGCATCAACATCAGCGCGCGTGCATTATTTTGTCTAATTTCCTTAATTTGTCAAATTTCACGAACATGTCTAAGTGTGCAATATCTGTGTGCCTTGAGTGACAAAGAAAACTGTCTTTACCATTAATAAAATCATTGACATGCACATGTATTTAATTTTACAGCTGAATGTGAAATATTTATTAATCTTTTAATTTGTCGTAAGTGGAAAAAGAGAATCATTATAAAACAGTAAAAACAATCTTGTATTGTTGTGTAATTGATGCATTCTTTTGATTTAACGAAGGAATTCTCGATAAACTTGATGCTATCATTGATTTACATGTACAGCCCTCTTCCCTAAAGTAAAGGTGGCACAATTGTGATTTTACCCTTTCGTTGTTAAGTAAGCATAGCTTGAGATTAAAACAAGCAAATTGAACAGAATAAACGGTATTTGAGAGCTAAGACTGTGCCCATGACGTAGATGTAAGCATTATGTCACAACGGTATTATCTAATTGCCAAGAGGGCGCTTTTTACTTGCACAATTTTTTTTGAGACAGGCTGTATACGCATTTTGATAAATTCCGTGTTTTTTCTCCTTCAGATAAAAGTTATGTGGCGACTTTCCTGGAGACGCAGCAGTATTTACTGCGATCAGTCGACCATTGACAATAACTATCTTATAGGAGAAGGCTCCATATGTGTAACTAACTTGGACATTTCGTCTTCGGGTTCGTCTTCGTCTTCGTCTTCGGGTTCGTCTTCGTCTTCGTATTCCTCTTCTTATTCATCGTCTTATTCGTCTTCGTTACGGTTCCCAAGTTATTGTTTTGATTCTCGGACATATTGCAATGACTACAATGTGGAGGACAACTGGTCAAGTGGTACCAATACAATAATAACCAATGCCCCCAGAACGTCATTTGTGTTACAGTAAGTAGCTTAATGTTCTGCGTGCGTGTCATAGGCTTCGACCTACACATTTTGAGATATTTTCACAACATATCAAAAGTTATCTCAAGGACCGGTGAACCAAAACTAGGCTTGTTTGTACTCATTTAAAGTTATTTTATGCGGATTCCAGATTATGGTCACAGATATACAATAATTATTGTACATTTATAGAAAATGTGAAACTAATCGTCTGCAGTTGACACTCTCGTGGCATTTTTCGAGATATTTTTTTTTCAAAATATCAAGAGCCCTCTTCTTTGTACTCATTTTAATGCATTTTTTATGTTGATCCAAATATGGTCATGAAAATTTACATTTCTGAAATTTTTCAAGATAAATCGTATTTTAAAGATAAAGCTATCGTAGACGAGACCCGCGTGGAGATAAGACTTCACAAAAAGTATTTCCGTCGTTATCAAGACGCATGTTAAGTTTATTTTACTATTTTACGTACAGTGTAGACGGCGAGAGGTTTCCAATGATCATAATAAAAAGTATTAATTTCAAGAAATCTTTGGAGTAAAAATTGTAGTGTAATGTATAGTTGACGAAAGTTTAAACAAAAAAATGTTCATTATTATAATCTATAAAATTAATAAACTTTGGATAGACAAATCCAGAGATTAAATTACTCATGTTTCTTAGCTATCGACTGCTGGGTATGTCATCTTGATCACAGGTGCTTTCCAGGCTCACTGTATCTCTCGCGAGAACTCTCAGGAGCCCCGAGTAAAAATGAATTTTGTTAGGGATAGGGCTGATAAAGCAGATATCAACAGGGCCCCGCACTGCTAATTGTCCATATGGGCCCCCGAGGCTCTTGCTACGCTCCTGATAGCACGGTTGTTTGATGTGGTCATTTGTCAATTTTTCTTACAAAAAACAACCTGGACAGTACCAACAGCTATCACACTAATGCCCATATATTTTAAAACTATTTTCAAGATAAATTTTCGATTTTATATCAAATTATTCATTTTTTCTGCCTTTTGTATTTAAATATATCTTTACTTTGTATTCTATTAACTGTACATTTGTGTGCAAATTGCGGGCGCTATTTACATATATTTTTGATTTAAATTAGCTAAATAATGACTTATTCCTTACATTTATGATAAAAGGTTTTTTGAAAATTTTCTTGCCTTTTGTTAGTATTTTTTCTGATGTTCTAATAACATTATGCAAGTGTCTACTCCTTGTAAAGATCCAAACAAGATTTAAGATAAATAGCGCCATCATTGTTCAACTTGACTTAAAATGAGACAGTTATACATTACATCAAACAACCGTGATGGCGCCTCAAAATTAACCGCACTCTGAATTTTGTTTTGTTTTGCTATACCCAGATATACTAGCTGTTGTTGGGTATCCTTAGATAACGGTGGCGGTAGTTGGGATATTAAATCTTATGTGAATCTTACTTCAACACCTGGAAGACCAATAAACACGTCGCCTATCACTACTATATCGCCTGTGGTCATGGTATTTATTAATACAACAAGCACCATAGTTATACCAAGTAAGTTTGATGTGATCATTTATTAATTTTCCAATAAATCATCATATTATTTTCAATACTAGACTTAGGGATTCAATCATGTTTCACCGTTGTTCATCACCGTTTAACAACGATGCGGCCGCGTCGTCTGCGTGGTTTACTTCGCGAGGGCAGCCCGCAGACGCGCCGGTCGCGAGTTGTTAAACGGTGATGAACAACGGTGAAACATGATTGAATCCCTTTCAACAACGAAAAGAAGCTAAAGATCGTATAATTCACATGATTATTTCATGAGGAATGTCAGTTAATCATTGCCACTCAGCCTTACAAAAACTTCGATGATTTTTCTGTTAAAATCAGCAATAAAACTGGGATAAAACTACAGAATAAAACTGCAATGTTTAGCCGCTGAAAAATACTGAATTTAATTTGTAAAGCTTGCATACGCACACAGGTTCCAAACATGACGAATTTTACGCGCTCTCGCGTAACGCGTAGTCTCGCTCGCGTTCGCGTATACGCTATAGTAAAAGTGTGGATTCATCACGGATTAACAACGGTTGGCTCCTGTACAAAGGTATAGGAGGAGTTGTTGAAATGTACTTTACCAACAGCTAAACTTATACATATAGTTTAAAGCTAATTTATTTAAACATAGATTTTCCAAATTGTTTATCTTTTCCTGCCTTCTTGTGGTAATTTCATTCTCTAAATTGTATACTTGTGTTCAAATTGAGGGCGCTATTTACATATATTAAAAGTTTAATTTAGCCCAACAAAATGAGTTATTCATTTTCTTGTATAGATGCAAACAATATTTACGATAAATAGCGCCATCAGTGTTCAACTTTGCTAAGAAAATGAGCATGAGCTTCATGGCAGAAATCGCCATGGTAGGTTGAATCCACAGCCATGCATGGCCATTTTGTTCCGACCTGTTTAATAGTTTGGGCCGAGGGACATCCGACTAAGGCTATTGACAATAGCCTGGTGACTGACCTCTGTAGATGTCAGTGAGCATGGTATACGCCATGAGGTCATCTGCTTTCAGACTGCCTCCACCAGTGGCCTACGCTGCGCTATAGTTCGGCACATATAAAATCAAATTTTTTGTCAGTTTTTGAGCTCAATACGCACGGTTTTTTCTCAATACGCAAGCTAACGACTATCATATCCTTTCAACACATATATTCAAGTGTAAGTATCAAAAGCGGCTTCTTTAGTATAAAAAAATTACGGGAGATATTCATCATTTTCTACCCCGGTATCCAAAGATTTGTCTGAATATCAAATCGTGCATAGCACATTCACGTGTATCGATCCCAGGTATTAATATTAGTGTCTCTGCTGTACAATGTAATTATTAACCAGGCGATGTCGGTGTGCGAGGCTCTTGCTACGCCCCTGACAGGTGGTGGCTCGATCATGTCATCCACCACCTGGCCCCTGATGCGATATTATTTTTACTAGCCAACATTTGCATAGAAACCGCGTAGTCGGAAGCAAGATTCATTATTGATCGGAGATATACGTATTTCTTAGTAATAGACAAGTAATAGTATATTGTGTGTATGCGCTTTATTCCGTAATCAATAAGTATGATGAACAAACGTATTTTGATTGTAATAAATTTGCTTTTCTTTTGTTAAGTAAGAGGTAATAATTATGGCAATAAATCCGTCGTACAAAACTGAACACAGTGCAATACTAAAGTATATCATGTTAATGTATTATGTGTTCCAAATGTTAACTAGTAAAAAAAAATATCGACTCCTGATGGATTAAAAAAAGAATAGCTCAATTGCAAAGCCTAATGTGTGAGAATATGTGTCGCGGAGGTCATTGGTTACAAATGAAAAAGAGTTATTTTATGGATTGTGTGAATGAGTTATTTTCAGCACTATTTTGTCTAGATTAAGGGTAGATGCGGTATTGTCGATTATCGATTTTTATTGTCTAAATCAATATATTATTGAAAAATAACACTTTGATGTTTTGCAAAAGTTCATTATACAAATCATATACTTTGAAAACTTGCTTAATTTATTGTTGTTAATAAGTTATGTACATTTTACAAAAGTGTTGTTGTTTCAGCCCTCTTTACAACATAACTCAAGAACCACAGGACGCTAATAAAATCGGGATCTCCTGTAAGCATTGTGCATTATTATATCGAGGGTTTGATGAAAGAATGGCCTTGTATTCTTAATATAATTGGGTATATTCTTATCAGTCAGGTGTATCCGTTTGGGTGCATTCTTGCGACATTTGGGTGTATTCCTAATACGTTTGGGTGCATTCTTGCAACATTTGGGTGTATTCCTAATATAATGGTATATATCTAAACATTTGTGTGTATTCCTAATACATTTGGGTGCAGTTCTGTGACATTTGGGTCACATTCCTAATATTTTAATGCTTAAATTTGTTTATCATTATGAATAGCTGCAGATGCAGACGGTGACTATGTCAGATGTAGATGGGCACAAAGTGGGGTTTGAATGAGCCATCGCCAAGTGTCTTTAGTCTAGATCCGGTACGTATAAATATAGGGTCCAGAACTTATAAGCCCCCTAAATACTTTTTAAAATAAGTCAAAAAATACTTGTCGAAATTCAAAAATATAAACAGACATATTATGTAGTCTGTGCATTGACAGAAATCAATGCACGAAACGCACTTATCAAAAATCCGCTGCCATTAAATTCATTGCCTCATGAAAATTAACACCGTTTATTTTAAACTCTCAGGCCAAATTCCCTACATTGAACCCACATGAAACCTATAATTATAACAGGTTATCTAGGGCTTCCTCTTCAAGAGGATCCAATTTCGCATGTCTGCGTGCTGCTAGCCATGCGCTTCAACGGAAAAAGTTGAAATTTTGAAATATGTTCTCAAAATATCAAGAGCTATCTTAAGAACTACTGAATCAATACTAGGCTTGTTTGTACTCATTTTAATGCATTTTTCATGCTGATTCAAAATATGGTCATGAAAATTTACATTTTGAAATTTTTGAATTTTTTTTTTTTAATTGAAACTTGTCGTCTGTAGTCGACACCCGCGTGAAGAGAGTTAAGGTACCAATCATTTTGATACCGCCTGTAATATAACATACGAGAGGTTACTCCCAAACATATGAACTGTATCATAAGACCGGACAATTTTACTGTCAATTTGCAGGTCACTTGTACAATAACATTCACTGCGTCCGGCACCCTCTGGGGTATCGCCATGTATATTGAGGATTTCCTTACCAGCGACTCGACAACTCCTCTAAGTACAGTCCCACTGCAGTTTTTAATTCAGGTAGAGGAGTTGCCACCAGGGTGTACAACTACTAAACCTACGCTGATTTCACCATCTCCAGCCGATGGAACAGAGCTTGAAATATATGCAGAAGAATTGCTTACAATGGAATTACATGGGAGCCCCGTTTCAGGAAATACTCCGTGAGTTTGTGCTATTCCAGTTGCAATCCATACACCCCCTCCCTCCACACAGAGGGTGTAGAATTCAAATGGGGTCACCAATTCAGGAAATCTCATTTAAGGTTATTAATTATTTTAAACTGTTGCGATTTGGTGGTCCATAGCATCTTACGAATGGTAGTGAGCTTTAGTAAAAACTGCATTGCTAAATTCATAGCGAGCGTGTAGAAGAATTAAAATATCACAGCTATACTTTTATAGGTGCTGCGGTTCTTGAATTACGTTGTAAAGAGGGCAGAAACAACAACACTTTTGTAAAACGCACATCACTCATTAACAACAATAAATTAAGCAAGTTTGCAAAGTATTAGACTATGCCATAGTCGATTTTTGATAAATAAAAATACGTTATTAATCATGATGAACGCATTCAGCTGAACGTGAAATTATACTAATATTTATTACATCAAAATACTAGTATAAAATGGTTATGAAAAAGTTTATATAATTATATTTGTGACAGTAAAATTAAAGTATACGTAGGCTTATATTATTGAATGTAACATCATAATGACATAACTATAATGGCATTTCAATACTGAACAATTCTAATTTTAGAATCTGCCAGTTTATTACGAGTTAAAAATCGACGATGGACTTTCACTTTTAAGCAGAACTTTACCCTCTGTTTACCCCGGGACTTCGTTCTCTAAAACACACTGTCAATCATACTTGTTTATCAATCAAATCTAACCACAAGACTAAGCATGGTGGTACAATACGCACTAGATGCGTACGTTCATCCACCAACTTTCGCGCCAGCACAAAAGCGCCGCATTCCAAAGATAGATGTGTACCATGTATAGTTAATGGTAATGGTACGTGTCGGGAGGATTTAAACAATAACGAGATCTGGACGACCAATCACAAGCCAGATTCATTTAAAGATGCATTACATCATGACCAACTCTCCATAGAGTCCCATGTTAAAAATGTTAACTGCAATCCAAAGTCAGTAGTCCACTTGGGAAGCTAACATACAGAGGGATTACGGTGACTGAAAAGATGATCAGTTGTGAAAATCTATCAATTGTGCACAAATTAATTAAATCCTAGTTTTAAGCATTTAAAAATGCAATATCCAGAGTATGCACAATCATGACAATGGACAAGTAGACTACGGAGTAGTCTAGCAAAGTATACGATTTGTAAAATGAACTTTTGCAAAACATCAAGGTGTTGATTTTCAATAATATATTGATATAGATAATGAAAATCGATTTTTAGGTTGCTTCGACCAACAATAACTCGTCTACCCTTAAAGTTCAAATTGTGTGGAAGATTAAGGTCATGTCTTCCATAAGGGTGTATAGATTTCAACTGGATTAGGCCTTTAGAACTATTTATAGACCATTCTCGCGCAACTTTCCTCCTCAAGCTCGCCCTCTATTCTTCTCCTTTTATTCTCTATATCTTCTCACTCTTCTTCACAAAGTTACGTCTCCCCCTACCTCTCCCTTCTTCAAATGTTGTTCCCCATTTCCTCCTCTTCCTCCTTCTGCTGGTACTTTTTCACACCTACTCATTCTTCTTCTTCTTGTCACTCCTCCACCTCCACTTACTCCTCCTTCGCTTCCTCCTGGTCCTCTTCCTCCTCTCAGTGCTTCTCTCAATGCTTCCTTTCCTACAGATTACATGGTACAATGAGATTTTGACATTGACCTTGGCTATTACCGGGGCCTATTGGGTAAACACAACTTTCGGGTTAAATGTCATTACGGGTGTATTTCCGGTACATAACCAAACACCTTCAAAATGCTTCTTTTCCTACATATTAAGTGGTAAAGAGAGAGATGCGACTGACACAATGCATCGACATTAGCTGGTATCTATGGGGTAAACAGATTTTGAGTTCAAGGTCATGCAGGGGTCAAACAGGCTTGATTACTGAAACTCACCTTGAAATTCACTATCTGTTGCATATTAAGCACGGTTGTTTGATGGGATCATTTATTAGTTTTTCAAACAAAACATCATGTATAACCAAATTTTAGGCTTAAACAGCTAAAAGTGATATCGTGCTAATGTATACAGATGCTTTTGAGTCGTTCTCAACTTTAATTTCCCCTCTTTTACAAAATTATTCACTTTTATAGTATTTTTAAGGCTTTTTCGAATATAAAATGTGTGTATTAATGCCAAAATTGGTGGCGCTATTTAGTTACTGGAAATTACCCTTTCAACCTTTTAATACAAATAATTCCTTTTATTGTTTGATAAAATATGTTTATAAAATTTCCTTGTTGCTTGTTTCACCTATTCCAGCTATTTTAATGGCGGTATTAATCATCTAACCCTTGCAAATAAAGATATATGATTTAGGATAAATAGCGCCATCTATAGTTTGCATTTGCTTAATAATGAAGCCAATTCTATATACATCAAACAGCCGTGTAAGTGTTGTGATCATCAGAATAATAATAATAAGGCTCTACCATTCGGTGCATATAGCGTTATAATCACATTTGGCTTAAACATGGGCAGGGGTCTGTTTTAGGGTCAAAAGGGGTATAATTATAAAATTTGTCCAATTTCAATAAAAATTAGTATTTGTGATCCTGATATGATTCAAAATATGATGGAGGTCATTTTAAGGTCACCAGAGGTCAACCAAGGGTCAACGGGGGTAAAATTCCGAATTGTTTACAATTTGAATGGAAATTCGTAAGTGATGTTGATATGATTCAAAACATGATGCTGGTTATTTCCCGGGGTTATTTCAAGGTCATCAAAGGTCACCCAAAAATCAATTATTTTATTAGGTAGATTGTTACATTGAACTTGGTGCCCTACATTCTTTTTATTACCTATTTCTTTTAATATAAAACAAGCATTATAAATGAATTTAACCCTTCAAATCCTTATTTTGTTCTGTCCAGGATTATCGACTTTATGATGATTTCACCAAAAGGTATGGAAAGCTCATATCCTATGCCCGGAGAAGGAAACACGGCATATATCACTATTAATTGGACCCCAGTATCGGATCAAGAAGGACACCATTTATTCTGCTTTTCAGTTTCTGATATGTGGTAAGGTCAAACATTATGTGTTATACAAAAGGCACTAACAATACCGGGCTGTTTGATGAAGCTATATTACTTCCAGTAAAGACTAAGTAGACTTTTATTCAACTGAGTTATTTATTGACGCCAGAGAGAGGGAGAGAGAAGAGAGAGGGGGCGGTGTGTGAGTGTGGGGAGGTAGGGGAAGGGAGAAATAGAAAGAGATGGTTGAGAGCATTGGATGAGAGAGAGCATTGGCTGTGGAAAGTGAAGGGGGGGGAGAGCTCGAGATAGAGGAGATATCTAATGTAGGGGGAGGCGAGGAGGGTGGGGAAGGAGACACTTTGGGAAGAGGAGGTTATATAGGTAGGGGAGAGGGGGTCTGTGCTTACCGGGGACAATAAACTAATTCAAAATCATATCATCTCCATCAGCATGTTTCGTTTATGTTTCATATAAACAAAGCCTTCCTCCCTCAATATACTCGCATGATTTCTAGGCCTAGACCATCATCATGATCATCATCATCATCATCATCAACCGTCGGCTGCGGAGTAGGCGACTACAAGCTTTCTCCAACTATTGCGATCTTGGGCAAGCGAAACAATTTTGTTTGGCTGCAACATCCCTTCAGTATCTCCCAGGAGGTGCTGGACATACTGTAAGTACAGTGTGCGCGGCCGTCCTGGTTTCCTCTTCCCATGTGGTGGTATATAAAGGGCATATTCTTTCACAGGCTCGTCGTGTTCAAGACGCAGTATATGGCCGAGAAATTTGAATTGATGAATCTTGACTCTGGCAACCAGTGGAGTGGTGTTGGTCAGATTGTAGATGGTTTCATTTGGCTCCACCTTTTAATCCCTTGATTTTTAGTTGCTGACAAAATAAAAACCCAAACTTATAAAATTTGAAATGAGAGAATGTACACAATAGTGAAGAGAGGCAAAATGAATGGAATTGTGCTTGGTATCTTTTGTTTCGATATTGTAACATGAAAATAACAAATCACAGCAATAATCAATACTTGAAATTAAACCATGAAGGGCTTAAATTCCTATCATCAGGTGCCTTGCAAGCATGGGCGTCAATCCGGGGGACAGTGGGGGACACGTCCCCTCCACATTTTGGGATGGGGGACACGATATCAAATGATCCCCCTCCAAGTTTTGGCAAATAACTCCCTGGTCTAAGTAGACTTACTGTAAAATTGCAGGCAATATTCGGTATTATACCTTTATTTTCGGCTAAAATAGTATAAAATTGAAAATTTTCCCGCGCCCCACGCGCACTTCATCGAATCCAAATTCACCTTCAAATTCAAGTTCCCATTCACCGTGATTGGGGGTTAAAATATATAGTATTACGGGACCGTTCACAAACACTTGTTAGGGGAGCCTGATGCAATAAAAAATCATCGCAAAAATTTTCGCCCCCCCCCCCCTTCCGATCTCAAAAATGGTAGGGCCCTCCTTTTGACGTGAAAATTGTGGGTCAACCCCATAGAAAAGCATATAAACTCAATTTTCCGGGAAAATTTGTGGTAATTTTTTTCAGTCCCCCCTTAGGAGGGTCAAAACGTTTAAGCACCCCCACCGACATCGCCTGGCTAATAATTATTTGGTGCAGCAGAGACATTAAAATGAATACACGGGATCGATACACGTGAATTGCTATGCACGATTTTGATATCAGACGAAAATCTTCGGATACTGAGTTAGAAAATGATGAATATCTCCCGTAAATGAATTTTTCTCAAGAAACCAGATGTGGCCTCATACACTTGAAAATACGTGTTGAACAGATATTATAGTCGTTAGCGTGCGCTTTGAAAATTGGCCGTGCGCTTTGAACTCAAAATTTGACCAAAACTCTCAATTTTATATTGCGTTGGTCCTGTAGGCCTATGGACTACAGTGCGCAGCAGGCTATAGCGGCACTCACTCAAGTGGAGACAGTATATTATTCATTCATTCATTTTCATTCATTCATTTATTTATTTCCACAATTCACATATAAATACAAAATACGCATTAAAATACCATTAGAGAATCATGGAGGAGATGGCCGAAAGGCCAGTAAGGCCAGAGGTAGCCATCCCCTTTAACAGAAAAGTTACCAAACAGAAAATTCAACAGCAAATAATAAAAATTAAAAACAACAAACAAACAAACAAGAAACAAAAAAAAACTACAATGCTCGTCAATTAGTCATATTTTGAAAGTAAGTGTCTTTTGTACACGTTCCGGAAATTTTTCACTGAATAAGACGCTCTTAAAGATTTTTGCAATGAGTTCCATAATATAGGACCAGCTGTACGGACAGCGTGATCGGTGAAAACCCTGCTATTTTTAGTCAAGTTATAGTTATTAGCGTTTCTTGTTTGGTAATCATGAATATTAGATCGTAGGGTAAATAAACTGTCAAATAAGCTCGGTAATTCATTAATACTGTACTTATACATAAAAACTCCCAATTCTAATTTATAGGTGTCATTGTTTGCTAAAATGTTATATTTGGCAAACAAGGGGCTGTATGACTTCTGTAATGACTACTGGCAACTGTCCGTATCGCCCATTTTTGGAGTTTCACAATTTTATCCAAATATGTTTTACATGTGTTTCCCCAAATTAATATTCCATAGTTCAAATAAGGTTGAATAAAGGTACAATATAGAGTATAGAGAATGCGATCTGGTACAAAGAATTTGAGTTTGTTCATTACACCAATATTCCTTGAAATAGTTTTTGCTATACAGTTAATATGACACCTCCATGTTAAGTTTTCGTCTATGAGTACTCCCAGGAATTTGGTATTATCTACCCTTTCTAGAACGATTTCGTCTAAAATTATCTTAACATCTACATTACAGACAGTTGTTGTTGAATCAATATTTATCCAATTCTTGGACGTCATATGTGGTGTTCCCAGAATCATATAATTGGTTTTACTGGCATTTACTGATAATTTGTTTGCTCTGAACCAATTACTGACTTCCTTTAGTTCATTGTTAATTAACCAAAATTTGCTTATTATATCTTTATGCGAGTATAGTATTGTGGTGTCGTCTGCAAACAGAATAAAGCTAAGTACGTTAGATGTGTTAACAATATCGTTTATATAAAGTATAAATAGTAGAGGTCCCAATATGGAACCTTGAGGGACACCGCATATGATATCTTTCATTTTGGATTCACACGAGTTATAATATACATATTGTTTCCTGTTACTTAAGTAATTCCTAAAACAGTCCAGTACAATGCCTCGGAATCCGTAGTGTTCTAATTTGTGGGCTAATATGTTATGGTCTATAGTATCAAAAGGCTTTGAAAGGTCTAAAAATACTCCAATAGTAGTTTCATCTTTTTCTACCGCATTATTAATTTTATCCACTAAATGTATAATGGCCATATAAGTAGAGTGATTGCTGCGGAAGCCAAATTGATTATCATTAAGTATTTTATGACTGTCAATATAAGCAATACATCTATTAAAAACCAATCTTTCAAGTATCTTTGAAAAACAAGGCAATACCGATACTGGGCGATAATTCGAAAACACTTCAGCGTCTTCTTTTTTTGTAGATTGGTATTACCTTTGCTACTTTTAATATTTGAGGGACAATACCTGTTGTGATAGAAAGATTGAAAATTGAGGCAAGTGGCTTTACAATTTCGTTTGCTACCCTTTTGATAATGAAGTTTCCAATATTATCGCAACCAGCACTTTTGTTCTGATTGATTTTATCTATGATTTTAATAATTTCTGGTTCTATAATAGGTTTCATATACATGCTACTAGATACGGGATTATCTAGATAATCAAAATAGTCTTTTCCCGATTTATGAATATTTGCTGCAAGTTTCGGACCTATGTTCACAAAATATTTATTAAAATGATCACATATTTCTTGGGGATCTAAAATAGTAGCAGTATTGTCATTATTGTCCGTCTTAAATTAATTTTTAGTTTGCTGATTTTTACCACGTCCAATAATGCTATTAATTGTTTTCCACGTCTGTTTCATATTATTTTTTGCCCGTTCAAATTTGGTAAAAAAATAGTTTCTTTTCGATTTGCGTATCAAACCATGCAGTTTATTCCTATAGGTTTTAAATTTTTGGAGGCATTCCGTATTTGGATTCTGCAAATACTGTTTATATAAAGAATTTTTCATATTTATACAACGTAAAAGCCCTTTAGTTATCCACGGTGATCTTGGGTCTTTTTTTTTTTTACTTGAACATTTCTTCAATGGTACACATTCATCATATACATTGTTAAATATTTCAATAAACTTGTTATAATCATCATCTGCATTAACATTATCAAGACATTCTTGCCATTTAACATTAGCCAATTTGTTTTTTAACTTATTAATATTGTAATTATTGTGTACTCTTTTGTATGTTGCCTTTTTACACGGAATATCTGATACATCTAGATTTGTAGACAAGATAGTAGGGAAATGGTCACTTATATCAGTAACTAAAATAGCAGATTGTACAATATTTTCATTATTCGTTAATATGTTATCGATTAATGTAGCAGATGTTTCTGTTATTCTGGTCGGTTTGTAAATAGTTGGCATTAAGGAATAAGAGTAAATTAAATCTAAGTAGTCATGAATAGGTTTTTCATTTTCCACTTTCAGGAGATCTATATTGAAGTCACCCATAACGTAGGCTAACTTTTTTTCAGTGTTTATTTTTTGAAAGACAGGGTCTATATCTAATATAAATTCGTTTATCGCTGTATGAGCTCTGTACACCACACCAACAATAATATTGCGACTTTTTACATTTTCTATTTCAATGAAACATGACTCATAATTTGATGTTGCCTTACTCAAATCTTTACGTAGCTTATAAGTAAGTTTGTCGGAAATGTACATACCTGCGCCACCTTTCTCTTTTCCAACTCTATTAGTATATTCAAAATTATATCCAGGGATTTTGTAAAAGTCATGTGGTTTATCTTTCAAGTGTGTTTCAGAAATGCCTATAATGGTGAAATCAGGGTTAACAGATTTAACACATTCATTCATTTTATCGAAATTTTTAGACATGCTTCTAATATTAATGTTCATAAAATTTAATTTGCCCTCCTTAAGGAATGAACATTGACTAGGTGTGGTATAATTACATTCATGATTACAACTAACATTAGCAACATCATCTTTGTCGCTAGAACTACTTCCAAATCGCAATGGATTAAAAATCATATCATCATATTTCTTAAGGTCTATATTTGGAATATGTGTTTCATTAATGAGTTGAGATATATCTGTGTTATTATCATCATCAATACTAGTATTTTCTTCTACCAATTGAATACATTTATTACATGTCCATTCATTACATTTCAGGCGTCGAATTTCATTCGGTTTTAGATTAGTACATTTTTTGTGAACAAACCCCTTGCAATTTCTACATGTTATATTTTTATGACAATCTTTTACTATTTTTGAGCACGAAACACAGATATCTTTACATACAACAGACATACAATTATATAAATATCAATAATCTAAAAAACAAACACCTGAAAAGAAACACTTCTTTCAAAATATAAGCGTTGTACCAAATGATAAGAAGTTTCTTTTTAAGCAGATTTAATGATCAACCAGTCACTGCAGCATGTTATATAATATCATTATACATATTATTAGAGGTTCAACATAGGCCAATTAAACATTTAAACACAATATTAATAATAATAAAATCAAGATGAATAGCGAGACTGGTTTAACAGCAACCAGAATAATCATATTGATTTGATCAAATATTCAATCCGTTTCACTATTCAGTCAGCTACCTGCACAACCAATTCTTTTGTTCTGCAAGGCTCACTCAGTCATTTAATGAGGCAATACAAACGATCGAAATTGGTGTTGAAATGAGCAAAATTTTGAGTTACACCTTTTCAGTGTAAAATTTTTTCTCAGCCAAATGAAAAGCAATAATTTTCATTTTTCAGTAAATGGCTGGAAAAACTATAATGCTTGATACTGATTTTTTTTAAAATCCTGGTGTTAAACTTAGGCCTGAAATTCAGTCATTTAGTGTAAGATATTCGATTTTATAGGCTTCAGCTCGGCCCGCGAGCTTTTTCTTGATCAACCTTTTAGCTTTTCAAAGTAATATAGTTCGCTAATGAAGGATTTTCCCCAACTTTCTAAAGCACATCACCGTGAGCTATATATCATAGTTTTGTCAGAATTTCCGTTTTGATTTCACCATCTTTCAATGTCGGCTGAACAAATTCCTCAATCAACACGTGAAATCTAAAGGCTAGTACTAGCATTGTGGATCGATATCCCTGGGTTTAATAGGAATACCGGCATGGCTATAGTGTTGCCAGAACTTCAATATAGCAAAGAAATTCCCAGACCTATAGCGCTCCTACTGATCATGTTTAACCAGAACACCCAATTGGGGATTTAATCGCTGGTCGGGCAATGTGCTTTCAATGAAAAATTGACCTGGATAACAACAAAGGAAATATCGACTATTTCAGCTGGTTGCTCTCGAGATAAAAGTACTCACCATTGCCTACTTTTACTTAGTTTGACATTTTCGGACCATGAATGGAAAAGGGTAAAACAAAAACGGAAATTCTGACAAAACTATAACATATAGACCCACACGATGTGCTTTACAGAGGTGGGAAATATCTTTCTTTAGCAAACTATGTTAGTTTGAGACGCTAAAACATGAATTCCGTAAAAAGCTCGCAGGCGAATTCAAGGCCTATAAAAATCAAAAATATCACACTAAAAGACACAATTTGATGCTTAATTTTAACACCAGGATTTAAAAAAAAATGTATATTCAAGCACCAAGTTTTTAACTGACATTACTGAAGAAAAAAAATATATTGCTTTATATTTGACCGAGAAAATTAATTTCATAGCAAAAAGGTGTATCTCTGAATTGTGCTGATTTTTACATGTATCGATCGACTTTTAGCGCGACTAAGCATTTCTAAAGAATTGGTTGTCCAGGCGGCAGACTGTATTGATGTGACTTGCAGACTTGAATTATATTGATAAGAGTTTTTCACAAATTGCTGCATTCAAGATTTCAGTATTACATTGATTTGGTCAAAGATTTAATCAATTATCGATATGACTCGCTTATTGGTAAAAGTTTTCACACATTGCTGCAGTTCAGTATCAACCTTGCATAATAAGTAAATTATTGAATTGTAATAATGGAAGTTCAATACTTTTCAAGTAGTAAGTGAAAGAAGAGAAAACAGCATGGAAAATATTAAACAAAGACATACTATGATTCTTACAAAATGTACATTTTGCATCAAGCTGTATACTTGAGCAAATAGATCATACACAAAAAATTACAATTTCTATGTACAATCATTCATTGAATGAAAAGTCTACTCTGCCGGCATTTCTCCATAGAGATGAATAATGTTCTGAATGTCCGACATAGATCTCATGATGTAGCGTGTTGGTCTACCAACCTGCATAAGAACATAGATATTGCCTTCCCATGACCAAGCAGACTGAGCCCTTGGTACGCGTTTTACCATGTCCTTGGCTTTATCCAGTATCTCTTGTTTGGCCTTGCAAAGGAGATCATGAATTCCAATGTGCGTTCCTTTGAGTTTTTGCGATCCTTGATGATTTTGTCCCTGACATTATATCTTGCAAATTTAGCTATGATTGCTCTGGGTTTGCTGTCTCCTCTCAAAGTTCTGCTCGCTCGATGTGTCCGATCAATGTCTTGTACTTTAAGTTCGATGCCTAGTTTATCTTTAGCTAGATTCATGATGACCTGATCGGTATCTTCTGGGATGGTTTTTCCCTCAGAGTCCCTTTCAGTTGATTCTGGTATACCAGTTATTAAGAGACAGTTTCTCCGTGTGTATTGTTGCATGTCTATCATGTCGACCTTATTCTTGTGTTCTTTCTCGAATAATATGCTACGGTCATTTTGGAGCTCAACTACGTCCCTTTCTAGTTTGTTTACAGATACATTTAGGTCATGAATTTCACCTTCAACTTCTCCTGTTCTTCTTGCAGGCTGTGCTGTTTATCTGTTATTGCAACAAGTTTTTCACTCACCAGCTTTTCAATGCTTGATTTTAGGAGTGACATAAATCCTGGATCGTTCTTGACCAACGTAACCAGTTTATTAACAAGTTCTTGGGATGCCTCGTCTACAGCTCCATCGATGTCCACACTTTCTACAGCCCCACTGTTCATCATGATGAGGTTATGTATTTCCAAATGGTAGCAAAATATGAAACCGATGTAGTAGGAAGAACATTACCATGATTATGTAGGCCTAGTATATAGTACTAAATCGTATAGTAGACAGTAGTAGCAATGCGCTGCAGTGACTAGAGTTAATCTTCTATCTATAGTTTACATGTTGGTTACGGAGGTGCGAAAAGCACGTCCGCACCCGATAAAATCTGCTTTTGGTTAACCATTGACCGCAATGTCGTATACAAGCTTGCTCACCCAGCGAAAAATCAATTACCCCGTCTATTGTCATAGCCTTAGTCAGGTCACTTCGCTAATAATATGCATCTCATAAGGTCCGAATAAAATAGCCATGTGTGGCTGTGGATTCAACCTACCATGGCGATTTCTACTATGAAGATATCGGGGCGATGTCACTGTGCCCCCCCATTTTGCATCAGTCTCCCCAACAAGTGTTTGTGAAAGGTCCCTTTCCAAAATTCGAATAGAACTTTACATACACGAAACAACCTATGTAGACAATTGCTCTCAAACTTGTTCCAATGTTCCACGATCCTCAACTGCAATAGCCTAGATCTTTATATAAATGGAAAAACACGTAGTCCATGGTCTCCAACGTGTTACACCATGTTCCACGTTCTAAAATTCGAATAGAACTTTACATATATACATAAAACAACCTAAAAAGCTCACTACCCTCAAACTTGTTCCAATGTTCCGCGTTCCAAAATGCAATAGATCTTTATATACATGAAACAACACATAACGTCCATGGTCTCAAACTTGTTCCAATGTTCAATATTCTCAAAATCGAATAGATATTAACATAAAAAGGACCTATATTGACCATGAACCACAAACATGTTCTAATGTGCCACGTTTCAAAATTGCAACAGATCTTTATAAAATTATGAAATATCAGATATATAATGTTGCACGTTCCAAGTATCCGAATAGACCATTACTCTGAAATTGTCTCCAATGTTCCAATGTTCCAACTTCCAATAATCTGAATAAAATATATAATAATATATTCAGATTCTTGGAGCTTGGGACATTGGAACCAATTTCAAAGTAATGGTTTATTCGGATTTTTGGAACTTGGAATATTGGAACAAATTTGAGAACAATGATTTACATATGATGTGTCCAATATATAACGATCTATTCAGATTTTTGGAACATGTAATATTGGAACAACTTTCAGATTAATGGTATATTGGGAATTTTTGGAACAAATAATGTGGACAGCCATGTTAACATATGGTGTGTATAATATATAACGATCGATTCAGATGTTTGGAACAAGGAACCTTGGAATAGATTTGAGAGCAATGGTTTACATGTGTGTTTGTAGAGGTATATTCAGATTCTTGGAACTTGGAACATTTGAACCAATTTTAGGGTAATGATCTATTCGGGTTTCTTGGAACGTGAAACATTGGATCCAATTTGAGAGCAATTGGTAATGGACTATATATTTTGTTTCATATATATATATTGCTATTGCAATTTTGGAATGAGGAACATCGTTGAAGTAAGTTTAAGAGTAATGGTGTATATCTGTATAAAGATCTATTGCAATTTCGGAATGTGGAACATTGGAACAGTTTGATAGTAATGGTCAATAAATTGTTTTCGTATATATATATAAAGATATCTTGCAATTTTGGAACATGGAACATTAGAAATAAGTCCATAAGTTGTTTTTTGTATATAATGAACTATTATTTCGTGTATATAGGGATGTATTATAGTTGGACAGAAGGTATTTCGTATATAAGTTTATAATTACATGCAGCGGAGGTACTAGCGGTGTTTGTGCAAAAATATTGTGAAAAGTAAAGCCCACATTCATAGGAAAAGATATGAATTCAATACGTAAGATCCCAATGCTTATTGTAATGGGTTTTATTTTCACTGGGAGGTGGAAAATAACTCAAACTACAATAACTGCAATACATAATGGAAATTATGACCGGAAGCTTCCTTGGCTCATTTCCTATAAGATCTATATATTACTCTGCAGATAAAGCCTCCGTCCTCACCTTAACGGTGACAAAACAGTGATTATCTAGCCTCGGTTCGAGACGTTAGGGCGCCTGGGGTAGTATTTTTTCCTCAATTTATTTTTTTATTCTGATCTCTGTATGTCTTGTCCACCCACTGCTGCTGTTATCAGATCGCTAGTTGCCCTGTCTGTCATGGTTTAGAATAAAAAAAACCCTTTAAAAAGGGATGTACCGGGACAGGAATGATTTCATGTGACAAGGATAAACCAGAGAAAATTACTGATCCCAATTTTCATTTAGTAACTGCTCTCAACAACTACAGGTGCTCAATCTATTATAAGCTCCTTTTAATGATCTTTGTGCCTGCCATGTGCTTTATCCCGGTTTATCTCTGTAAAACACTATCCCAGGCACCCTAACGCCTCGAACCGAGGCTAGTAATTATCCTGATGTGAAACTTTTTATTTTCAAACTACCCAGTCAGTCGAGTGAGCAATGGTGCGTGACGCTGCTAGTAGCAGGTAAGTTTATAAAATAAATATTTAAAAAAAATCTTAAAAGTACATTAAAACATCATTGCATTTAAAATTTAAACAAGTGTCTCGGAATGATCTGTCTTTTTGACGTTTTGATTGTTATTAATAGTTTAATTTATAATTTAATAGGGGCGCCATTAGATTTTCGGGAACATCCAACGCTTCTATATATTCTATAATCCGAAGTTTCGTAATTGCGACGGTTCTTCAATCAAAACATTGTGTTTTTAGAATGCACCCAAAGGGGCGTCATTTTAAAAACAAAATATCCGACACCCTTTTTCGTCGCGTGGGATCACACCACTAAATCAAGTTCTTTTATGTGTTAAAAGGTACCCAAGAAATCGTCCTTTTCTCATGGTAATAACGTCACTGTTCGTTCAAAACGCCATTTTTCCAAAAGTTTATTTGGGACCACACTTTTCCCAAATCCCATATCCCCCCCCCCCCTCTGTAATGTCAATTTAGCAGAAAACTTAACCACAAACAGAACAAAATAGAACAGAACACTTAAACCATGAGCAATCTGATTAAATATTGCTGTACAGTGTAAATTATCGGTCTCGTCACGGAGAGTCCGTCCCCACAAAAGTGTTTCTATTCCATGGTATAAACATGAAATTAAGGCCCACATGTTTAGTTTTGTTCTACTAGAACCAATTATTGGGGTAAAAATGGCTTCAATTTGGGCTTGATTTTGAAGAAATGTCACCCTCTGACTAGACACCCTGTACCGTCATTATTTTCTTGACTTAAAAAGACTATAAGCCTATTAACATTTTGGAGGGATTATTTCCCGCCAAAAAACAACCGAGTAGATCGCTTCGCCTTAAAACACAAACAAAACAAATTTATAACCTCGGTTTTTTTTTCATTATACTTTATACAGCAGAACGCCCTAATATTGTTATCTTTCTTGCGGACGATATGGGCTATGGTGATCTTTCGTCTTATGGACATCCGACTCAGGAATGGGGACCTATTGATGATCTCGCTAAGGAAGGCTTGAGATTTACTTCAATGTATACAGCTAGCTCAACGTGCTCACCAAATCGAGCTGCTTTATTAACAGGTGCGTGATTATCGTGATTATATGTGCTACCTGCTGATTGGTCGATAGCATATCATCATTATTTTATTGAGCCAATCCGCAACAGTATGGCTTGACGGCTTCAGCGGCAGTGGCGGTGGAAGCACTAAATTTTAAAGGGGGTCGGGGTTGAGCATATTTTCTGGTTTTATTGGGACTCCTTTAACGCGCGAAGCGCTCAAAAATTGCAATTCTAGACTACTAGTATTTAAGCCTCATATGAATGTGCGTTTTGCTATTTTATGGGCCAGTGCGCGCAAGCGCTCTCAATTTTCTAATTTTACCCTATTTGGGCAAAAATCTTGGTGTTTTTCGTGTACAAAGAGGAAGATGCAGAGGGCAATTATTGCTTTATTTTTTCTTTTGTAATTTCAGGGTGGGTTAGACCCAGCTAAAAATTTAGGGGCGCACTTATTGTGATTCTGTTTCAAGAAAGTAATAGTTGCCATTGTCATAAATATTGCGAAACTAAAAATTTTATGTAGTGATGCAAACAAAACACAGAGCAAAAGATTGACAGTCGTGTTCTATAATTAAGTATATTCACAATACGATGCGCTTCCAGGGGTTGTTGGGGACAAAATACGCAGTTCATCATGGGAAAATATCGACATCCAAAGCTCGCGTAATAAGAATGCAATGCAAGAACATTATGTCTGTGTTGCACACCAAAACAACACTTGAGAATTATTATAGAAGAAACCAATTTTATTGATCATACGGAATCATGTGTGCAGCTGTTTTCAACATTATCGCGTGATTTCAAACTAGTGGCTAGAAGTGTGACGCTGGAGTTACACAATTAGGATCGACTGACAAGTGCAACCGCTGGCGGCGCATCGTATTGTGAATCGCGATAATTATGTGTTCTCATATCAACTTAACGGTAAATCAGTAAATCCTTTGTGATTATACACCTGATGAAGTATCAGCGGTGACATCTGCACAATTCAACAATGTTAGGCGTTCGCGTGCGCAATGAAGACATCCGCAAATATGAATTGCTTAATAAAGATGTGCGCGTGCGCAATGGGAATTATGGGCAAATATGAATTGGGCAGCAAAGATTTGCCTAGCAATGACACGTCATCAGTGATCCAATGGGTTATTCCAGTTTAAATCCACACCCCCCCCCCCCTTGATATTCCACACAGGGAGTGTGGATTTTAAATGGCGCCACCCATCCAGGTAACCCTTTTAAAATTCACACTCCCTGTTTGAAAGTTTAAAGGAACACTCCGGCAATCACAACATTATGCCTTATATGTTAGAAAAACAATAATCAAGCATGCATGAATCACATGGTTTTATTTACAACAAACTCATATTAACCATAAAAACGAAGAAAAACAGCCGGCTCTCAACACGTGATATTCAAAATTCCCACGACAAAATGCCTGTGGCAATGACGTCATGGTTATGTTTGCTCAAATTACGTCAGACTTCATTTCTGTTACTGGGACGTCATTGCCACAGGAGAGACTGCTGTTTTTATTTGTATGTATGAGTTTGTTTTAAATAAACCACATGATTTGTGCTTGATAATTATTTTTCTATAAACATATAAGGCATAAAATCAGGCCGTTGCAACTCATATACCAGCGCAATGCAAAAAAGTGGAGACACTGTCGGCTTCCCACGTGTATTATTCGCCGGTGCCATTATCACGTGACTGAAGAAAAATGCTGCTGCCACCACAGAATTAGAGACATAGAACCGGGATTCGACCGCCATCTTGATACATTATGAATATATGAATATATAATTACAGAAAAATGCTGCTGCCACTAACGATAGCTAGCGATATAGGCTACGTAAGTCGCGTATTTATATAAGGACTTATTTTTTGTCACTGTCCTCACGTCGGTGAACGGAGTTGCAAGTCCATCGCACTTCGTGCTCTATTATTCGTCCATGATAAAATGTTATGATTGCCGGAGTGTTCCTTTAAGGGCAAGTCTTCCATGGGTGTGTGTGGATTTCAACTGGAATAGCCCAATTGCTTTCTGGATTTACCGAGTATGTGCCTATATCTGACAGGACGTTTGCCTGTTCGTATTGGAATGTACGGTCGTCAAAGGAATTTTAATCCTTGGACGCCAACAGGGCTGCCTGCTGAGGAAATCACCCTGGCTGAGGCGCTACGAGATGCTGGCTATTCAACGGGGATGGTGGGAAAGTGGCATTTAGGTACGTAAATATTCAGTTTCAGTTTTTCCGTTTCAGTTTTATTTCATCCACTCAATTATACATGTAAACATATATATTGTCAAGATGCTTTATTTAATTAGGCCAATTAGCAAAACGGTTCGTCGCGTGCTTATGAACTTCGTTCGAGCAGGGAAGTGATACAGATGTAAGCCTTTCAGAGACTACATCAAAGTGAGGATCATGCTTACCGCGATACTGAATAAAAGTACAGGTGGGAATGGAACAATTAAGACAACGTGCAGCATTCTCTCCCCTCTCCCTCCTGTTTCACCTCCCCTTCCGCCCACACTCTACCCTTCCTCTTCCCTCCATCTATACTAATGCTCTCTCAAACTTGACCCTCCTATGATACCCCACTCCGGGGCACTCCCATTACCCCTTCCCTCAGTGGCGTTGTCATGGTTTTTCTTTTAGAGAGGCCATTGGGGAGGCGACTTTCAAAGAGAAAGATTAAGTTGTTGAGAAAATACATGAAGATAAAAAAAGTTGTTGAGAACGAGTTTGTGTACCCATATTCAACGGTCATTCAATGATGATACCATCATCGTACTACGTTCAAAGAAATGTGTCCTAATCGATTAGTATGTATGATATACTAGTATCTTGCCTATGCAATAATCATTTGATTGTTTCTGCAACATTCTATTTCAGGAATAAATAGTGACACTCCAATGGATGGTTCATATTTGCCATATCGTAATGGCTTCGATTATGTCGGTACCAATTTACCTTACAGCAATCTATGGTCATGTGACGAACACCAGGTAGGACGGCAGTTCAAAAGAAATGTCCCTAAAATGCCACTTTATATGCGAAATTTACATTTTTCAGCTAGAACAAACCATGACATAATTATCATGTCTTAGAGGATGATCACTTCTGGCCTTCATGGCCTTTTGATCATCTCCTCCATGTCATTTTACTCGTCTTTTTTGTCTTTTCGTGTTTTTTATATATTCTTGCTAAATAAAGACTTATTGTTATCAGGAAAGGATTATAATGTTCATCCATGTGCAAACAACGAATTTCATACTCGAATGGATTTGTGCATCTATCAGGAACTACACTTTGATTTCAGCCGATATTTCCGGGCGAAACTTAGGAGATGAAGGTCACAATCTTCATACATCGGTGAACATCAAAAGAGAAGCAATGTTGATCTCGGTGTCCAAAAAGACTGGTTCATATTTTTCATTTCAAATTCAACAACAATATTTTGTCTTACTTTCAGGAGCTCTCTATTTTTGAACACTGGTAATGAATACATGAGACACCAGTTACCCATAAATACCATCTAGAACCTGGGGGCCCCAGTGGTATTGGTGCTATAACGGGGTTCATGTACATGTCCAATGTCCTTGCATGCATAGTGAACCAGATTTATGGTCTTTTGCAGAAGCATGGCGCATTGGGGTGATGTGGTATTGATCTTCTTCCAGACATGTCCAAAATTTTTGAGTAGTGGGTGCTTAGATTATTAGACAAACCCCTTTTTGTGTACGTTCGCGCTGTTTGTGTGATTTTTGAGTTCGCCAGTTTACACAACCCGCACTTACCGTTGACCACCATGGCTAACATGAATACTTTTTAATTTCGCCTAATTGAAACTGCCTGTCGTCGATCAACACTAAAACAGACCTAAGTTTTGCGATATTGTCTTTAAATATTAAGGCTTGTTTGACCTAAATCTAATGCATTTTTCATGCTGATTGAAAATATGGCTAATCTATCTAAATATTTTGCATTTTTAAATAAAAAGAATACTGACTTTCTCTATGTCTACCTTTTACTGTTTTTGCAACCCTTCAGTATATACCAATTTCTCCACAAATAAAAACACCCAAACATACCTTAATTGGGCTCTTTTAAGGGCATCTTTAACCGAATGTGCTCAATCAGGCATATCAGTCTCCTCTAAAAACCTACCCAGCGATATACTAAAATCGCTGAAAAGGTGCCCCCAAAACAGGGGCACATCCCCGTATACCTTCAACCAGGAAGACCCCATGAGTAGGGAGACTGGGGATGGACGTTACAAAATTTACATTCTGCCCCAAATAATTCCAATGAAAGAACTCAAACACTCCATCTTGGGTCTGTGGTTAGCACATTATGTTTACTAAAACTTGGGGCATACAAAACATGAAAATATCAAACACCTAATTAACTACTAAATGAATATAATTTTTTGTAACAACTTACCCCGCATACTGGGTAAGTTGGTACACCATGCGGTGTAAGTTGTTAAAATGTTTCAAATTGTATGGACATTTTATAGGCCTTTAGAAGCATTTAGATAATTTTTATTCTATAATAAGTTCCTTTATATTAAACTATGATGCTCTTATATTCTGGTCAGCCGCTGCAACTCGCAAAGAATCACCATATTCAATTACACGTTTTTGCAAATCAACACAAAAGGTAGACGATTTGCACAGGTTTTTCACTATTTTGTGACATTTTCAAAATTCCGTGAGCAAACACCGAATTCCGTGATTTTTTTAGTTTTTCCGTATCACGGAGAAATCATGGCTTTGAGTATACCCCAGTAATGTGTAGACAACATATGGATGTCAGTTAGCCTTCCCTTTCTTATTCCAGCTTGGCACATTGAGAGGTGTAACAACTTCCCCGTGTAACTTCAATCCCCGGTTTACTTATGTCTTATTAGACTACCCCGTAGTCCACTTGCCCATTGTGCATACTCTGGATATTGTATTTAAGCTTACAACTCTGATTTAATTAATGTGTGCACAATTGATAGATTTTCACATCTGATCAGTCACCCTACTCCCTCTGTTTGTTAGCTTCCCAAGTGGACTACTGACATTGCCTTGCGGTTAAGATTTTTAACACGGGACTCTATGGAAAGTTATGCCAATTTCTGGCCTAACTAAAATTGGCCATGATGTAATGCATCTTTAAATGGATCTGCCTTGTGATTGGTCGCCCATACCTCGCTATGGTTTAAATCGTCTGGGCCCGCGCCATTACCATTAACTACACCGTAAACAACTGTCTGTGGTATTTGCGGCGCTTTTTGTTGACGCGAAAGTTAATCTCTCATCAAACATCTAGCGCGTACTTGTGGTTAATGGACTGATAAACAAGTATGCTTGACAGTGTGTTTTAGAAAGCAAAGTCCAGGGGTAAAGTTCTGCTTACAATTCAAAGTTCATAGTCGAAATTTCGGGGTTCGCTATCAATAAACTGGTAGATTCCAAAATCAGAATTGTTCAGTATTAAAGTGAGCCGTTATAATTATGCAAGATAATGTTGCATTCAATTACTTTTATTGTCACTAATCGTCTGATATTTTTAACTCTTTATGACCATTTTACTATTGAATACTTTTTTAATAAACATCAGTATAAGCTTGAGTTCAACGAAATGGATTCATCATGACTAATAATAACATATTTTTAATAAAATTCGACTATGGCATAGTCTAATGTCTTATACGTTAATAATTAACATCGTTGATTAATAAACATTTTAAGTATACCCGGGAAGTATACATAATAACTTCTACAAAACTACCACGTGTTGTTTACTGTGTTTGACGTTTGTTTATTTGTTTGATTGTTTTTGGTTTATTTGCTCTTTCAGATCCATGTAAACTATCCCGATCCTGGCAGGTGTTATCTCTACAATAACGCCACCATTATCCAACAACCCATTGCTCATGAAAACCTGACGCAAACATTCACCGAGGATGCCAAGACATTCATTAGACAACACAGTGCACATAAGTTCTTTTTGTTCATGTCTTTTTCGCAACCGCATGTGAATTTGTTCGGCAGTACATCTTTCAATGGAACTTCACAAAGAGGTAGACTACTCAATATCGCTACGAGTACTATATTAGGCTAGTCAAATTAAGAAAAATAAACGGTTAACTCGCCATTAATTGCAACAGAAATCATTTAATCACCATTCATTTCAGAAAA